>NW_015112976.1:10997-12955 GCF_001443285.1 Poecilia latipinna
TAATGATTGCTAATTTTATTATTATTGTTACTATTAATTACAAAAACATTTATTTAAAGTTGGTGCTGAAAGTTATTCAGCACTAAGTTAGTGTTTAAGTTAAGTTTTACTTATAAATAAAATTATATGAGTCATTGTATTTTATTAAGTGCTCTATTTATTTTTTAGGAACATAAAATTACTCTGAACATTTGAAATTGCTGGCTAATTACAAGTTATTTGCAGTGGAGACAACTATAAGATTGAATTCAGTCATTCTTAAAGTTTGATTTGTGATTTTGTCTTTTCTGATAGATTTTGTAATTTTACATCCAGGATCTTCAGAATAGCGAAGTGTTTCACAAATAGCCAGTCGGTACCAGTCGGCTGTATGGGCCACTTTTACATTGGGAACAGTCAAAATAGCCTACAAAACTGTACCAACCCATGCTTCTCAGTGGAAACGAGGCATTAGAAGTCCTAACATGGTACCTGGAGCAGGGAGGATAGAAGTGAATAATGAGGCCAGGAAGTGTAGGGCGAAGATGGATGAGAGTAACGAGGTGGAGGACAAGAGATGAGGACTGCAGTGACACCCTATGGAGAAATAGGTGGGTGGTATCAAAAGAACGTAGCAAAATGAAAGGTGTTATGTTTTATGCAAGAGAGTCCAGTGCAGCTGCAGAAGGTTTCTATAGACACAGATAGGTAGTATAAATATTTTAATATTGTAAAAAAAAATGCACTAATTGTGAGGAATTATTATGAGAAACTGAATTAATTTTGAATACATCACAAAATCCAGCGTGTAACTTGATCAATCCATAAGCAGCGCACTGCTGTGGGACATCTGAGTGACAGATTTTATGTCATTCCCAGATCCAAGTTTAGGCATCAAAACAATTAGCTGTCACTTAGCTTATGCACCAAAGTTGCTTTATTCTTAAAAAAAAAAAGATTCTTAATTATTTTCTCTCTTTTTCAGCAGAAGGGACATGATTTTTTTTCCTTCGTAGTCATGTTTTAATTATTTAATGATCTGCCTTTTTCAGCACTTTTTAATTTATCTGTGGATGATGCTATGCATAAAGCATATAAAAAAATTGCTCACTACATTTTCCTTGTCTTGTTTTTTCATCTCCAAAGTTCAGTACCTATTTTTTTCCTTCAGTCACTTCCACTTCCTTTCGCTTTTCTCGCCATCCTCAAAGGGGAAAGGTATGAAACGAAACCATAAATTGGGCAAATGTGCCAAATCTGCCTTAATGTCTTTGCTTTGATTTAGTAAAAGGGCAACAAAAGAACTGAGTGTCCTAATTTATCCTCTGTTCCAAGTCCCCTTCTTGTTATAGAGGCCGAAAGACTAGATGGAATAATTCATTGAGTCAATTTATTTCTTGTGAAAATGGGTCATCTGGGGGCCTCATTTGTGATATTTCGGAGAATTTCTTACATACAACCCCCGGGAGGGGATTCCAAATTAAAAAAAAAAAAAAAACACATTGCCCTGAAGCTTTTGTTGAAAATAGAGCTACATAATAATGCTCTAAAATGTTCTCAAAACAAACTCGATGTCAGATTTCATAAAGCGTTACTGGATTATAAATTATTGGTTTGAGTTTTGAAAAGTATGCCATCTTCTACTGCCATCAGAAACAAGTATTTATATTTATAGTCATTTGTGCGCGTGCAGGACAAGCACATTTTTTTTTTACATAAACAGTACACATGCTTTCACATGTAATTTGTCACAAAGCCAAAGGTTATGTGTTGCATGCTGTTAGATGAGCCAAACCTCTCCCCACTGTTAAACAAGCATGCAGTGCCAGCACCTGCTTCCTATTCCCTCCCCTTCGGTGGGAAAGTCGCATCTACTGATTTAGCCCCATGCTACTGTGCAGCCCTGTGCAGCAAGGCATGCTGTGCATGTGGGTCACTGCATGGGGCACCGTGTGTCTGTCATTTTCTGGCAGCTATGC
>NW_015112976.1:17004-27932 GCF_001443285.1 Poecilia latipinna
CCATCCATCCATCCATCCATCCATCCATCCATCCATCCATCCATCCATCCATCCATCCATCCATCCAATCACAACTAAGCTGAATTTGTTGAATCTTGCATTAAAGCTGTACTGTCATTCAGCTATGATGTAATGCCAGTACTGACAGTGCATAACTTTTGGGTCAGCCTCTCGGGTCATGGCTTATTTAATGTGGATGCAGTTTGCACTGAAAGGTGTCACGAGTTAAAGATAAGTTTGTGACAGGATCTAAAATGTGCAGCATCCAGAGGAGGAGATGTTGCTGTAGGAAACTCAATGATTTATACTGGAAGCCTGTCAGATCCAAACATTCCCAGTGACTGGCCTGCTGGTTTTGCTTCCACCCGTTTATTAACTCAACATTTGCAACAGGATAGACATGAACTGACACCATGGAAGCACCGATAACAAACGTGTTTTTTTTTTGTTTTTTGTTTTTTACCTGGTCATGACATGAGCCCTGGTCACATAAATTTAAGATAAAGGTAACCTATGATCATATGTTTATTCCCACTGACAGGAATTCTGTAGGCTCTTTAAAAACATAGTTGTTTTGACATTGTAGCCAGGAATCATCGTGGATACGAAACGATCAGTTATGCAATAAAAACATGAGTAAAGAACAATCATTATTAAATAGAAGTTAAGCATCAGTGAGCAGCCGCACGTTATAAATCAGATATTATAAATCAACATTTCTTGCATTATAATTATATTTTACTGACTGGCTGTGTGACATGTGATTTGCGCTATAAAGCTTCATAGTGACTACAAGAAAACGGGTCACATGCAACAGAACGCTGACTCGAAACAAACACTGAAACTTTACACAAATCCCTCCATTGTAGTAGGAAAGTCCGATTTTTTTTACTGTGCAATATATAAATGTGGCAGTGTGACATTCCTTTTTCCTCAAATTATTCTCAAATGTAAGTGGGGATGCTGAGAAAATACTAAATGTCTTCAAAGGCATCCAGTGAGGAACCGATGGGAGTCAGAAGATCTGCATTTAGAGGTCATGTACAGATGCTCTACAAGCTCAATGCTGAATAAGGATGCCACTACAGGTTTCTAGATCCTAGTGACATATAAAAAAATGCTGTAAGAACAGGATCATCAACACTCTCTGACAAACAATAACAACATATATCAAATACATATCCACACATCTAGACATGCTTCAGTTTTCTCCCAGATCAATATGGCTTCAAAGACTCGTATTCTCTGAATATATGGCATGTTTGGAACACCAAAGGAGAGAGAAAAAAAAATGTTGCTGTTTTTTTCCAGGATCTGAGGAGCAAAAGCATCAGGTGTGGGGAAAAAAAAAAAGATGCAAGACACATCCAGCATTTTTGCTGTCAAGTGCCAAGGACAAAAGTGAAAGAGAGCACAATGGAGATGCTGCACTTCACATGTCAGCGGCAGAGTGAGCGCTGTGAACAAAGAAGAAGCTAGAAGGAAAAGGAGAGAAAAGATCTCATCCAATCCAGACTTTGAGTTTATATGTGAAAAAAAAATACATTATGTGCTTGCAAAGTGACTAGTAGAATAATGCTCCAGTGTTTGGGAGAATTACTACCTTTATACGATTAGCATATCTCCTTATTGCATTTCAATAAAATTCTGTTTACTTCTGGAAAAATCGACATGTAAATATTAGGATGAACAAACACGGCACTTACAGTTCCACTCAGAGCTGCTGTGACCCGTCACTCCATAGCAATCATGTGATTCGAGCTGCTTGTCTTTGTGATTTACTGGGGAGATTTTCTTCCCTAAATCTTCATCACATCCTGGAAGTTACCAAAAGTATGAATGAAGAGACGAGTCGGGATAACGGCAGTCCCGGAATGTTTTTCAGAATTCTCGGGGCTTCGGATCAACAGAGGACCTTGGGGAAAAAAAAAAAAAAAGAAGAAGAAGAAGAAGAAATGTGTAAATGAAACAGAAACAGTTTGGAAAACTATCTGGCACATTTTTGTAGCTCAGTTTTTTTAAGCTATCTAATATATATATATATATATATATATATATATATATATATATATATATATATATAAATAAAGCTGAATGCATGCAACTAAATGCAAAAAAAAAATAAAAAAAATGTTGGAATCGCTGCCAGACTGAACCAAGCATCAGTCGGCTGGCTGAGTGGGTGTGGATGTGAGGCCATCTGGATTCTATGTTCTTCACCTCCACTGAGAAAACTAAAACCAACCTCTTTATTACATTAATAACCATAAAGCCCAAAACAATTTCAATGCCATTGTTTAGATAATCTGTTTACAAATTACACAGTTTTGATTTTATCCACAAACTTGTAACACGAAAAAAACAAAACCACCTATAAACAAAGTCAAATAATCCCTCTATCATGGCACAACACATGAAAAAGCTCAATTTGTTTTGTTTTTTTTTTGTTTGTTTGTTTTCTAGTCTATGCATCGTTTTGCATACCTATGGGTTTATTCGGATGGTTACAGGTTAGTTTGTAAGCTGGTTTGAATTTCTTTGACATATCTGACCAACTAGGTTAAAAGCTCATCCTGCCCTTTAATCTCAGTTCTGTTTGTTCACTAACCTTCTCTACTTCCATCTGAGGCCTACATGAAGCAGTTTCATTAAAAAAAATTAAATAAATCAAACTCAAAACGGGGGACTATTCATAAAAACATTAAAAACAAACATACACTGTCTTTCATTTCCCAATTATGCATTATTTTATGTTGATCTGGTGAAGCTTGCTGGGGTTTGTAGCTGGAACAGGACAGGAACATCTCTAATGGTGTGAATATTTTTCCAAGGCACCGCTGTAAAACAAAAGCATTTAATGACTCATTTTCTCCCATTTAGTGAAAAGAAGAGTCAAGATTTTGATTTGATAAAGATGGTGAGAAAGCAGGCTTAGCCTCTTTTCCCATTCACTCTGCACCAGCATGACGCACAAAGGGATATTGTAGCTGCTGGAACAAAGCTGAGCCAAATAAATAAATAAATAAATAAAAAAGTAGAGGTAAATTAGTCAGCAGACTCGGCTGGATGACTTCCTTGACCTGAGCTGTGAGAAAGAAAAAGTAACTGAACAAGGTGTGAAAAGCACCTTATTTCCCCAATCGGAGATATTTTTTTTTTTTTTTTTTCCCCCAAATGCTGTAAAAAGCAGCTGCTGGCAGTGAAATATGTGCAGGAAACCTTCCACTAAAAGCATCCAGTTGAACTCGATACTGCTCCAGAGATCCTTTATGAATAAGGCAGTAAAAATCTGTTCTGGGGGTTTAATATTGTGCCTATTAACACTTGTGAAACCTTTAAGCGTGTTTGCTCGCTTTCATTTGTCAGAAACAAAATCTGGGTTTTGTTTTTATTCGTTTGGGCAAGTGACTTGGCGCAGGGCGAGGAGACCATCCCAGAGGTTAACTGGGCCTTTGCAAAGTAAAGACGTTTCTCCAAGGACTTGATTTTAAACACTAGTAATAATGTGCAGAATGTCATGTACTGATCCCACTTATTTCGATTTTATGTGCTTTTCTGTTTTTTACTCTTTTTGTCAAAAACTAGGCGAATAGGCCTTTAAGTTTTATTGCCGGTCACCATTATGATTGATAACACAAAAAGAAAAACATATGTTACCGTATACATTTTCAGTCTTAATGGCTTCCTTGCTTTAGACTCTGATCAAATATAGCAAGTTAAAGAGCAATTCGTTTAAATGAAATACAGTTTTAAAAAGCTTATGATATCAGAGGTGTGGAGGGGAGAACTCAGATTTTTTTATATATATGTTTATAGAATGAACCTAAAACTTAAACACTTGAGAAACTCCTATATAGCAAGAATAAAGTTTGGAAAACAATAATCCTTTGCGTAACCTATATATGATATTTAAAAAAATCTTTTTGACATGACCTTTCATTGGAAGGACATTTTTTTTATTATTTTTTTAATTTTACTTAACTTTTATTTAAACGTCAAATAACAGAATAGTATACAGCAGAAGACATTATACTGGTTTTGGCCGCTACAAAAATCCAGACATCTATGTATCTAATTGATGATAACCTCAATGAAAACAATTCAACAAATCAATATTTTTATTCACACCTATTTTTGCAATTCAAGTTGAATTGCAAAAATAGACATAAAAAAAGACATGTAAACCACACAAGGAAAATGAAAAAAAAATATTGCTAAGACATAAAACCATAAACATATGCAAACTTTAAAATGACTAAAATGGGACCAATTCATACACAGACACTTCAACCTGTGTCTTCTCAGACTAAGTGAGTAACGAAAACTACTCACCGTTGGATGATCTATGAGCGCTAAAATTGTGCTGCTACCACAGTCATAAAAGTAAACATTTACTTTCTTAAAAAAGCTTTAAATGTACAAACACCCACAGCCACCAAAGTCTGACTGGGCTTCCCCGTCGGGGGATCCTCCATGAAGGATTCTGGTTGTTGTACGCAACATGCAATTCTGAATACTACAAGATGGCCACAAGGGGCAGTATACACCAAAAGATTTAAACAAAGCCACTTATAACTGAACAAATAGAAGCTAAAATTTTCATCGTCATTGATTATTAGCCTGCATATCTTACATCGCTGTCTCTGTATATCGTCATCATCTTTCATTTGATCGGTATTAAAACAACTGAGGTATTTAACCTTTTTTATAAACGTCATGAACATTGTTGGTCTGTTTAAACACAGGGACATGTAACTGTTTATCTTGTATGGAAATACCACTTTTAATAACATTGCACTTTATATTCATTGTGTGCTCAGTTTTTGGGTTTAATTTTCCCATTCAATTATACTAGAATAGTTCAGAAGTCCTTTTCTCTGTTTATTTATAAATATATCTAGTTTTAGGTTCCCTCCTGCTCTGATTGGTCACATAAAAGTCAAAAAAGGTTACATGGAATGATGCAACACACTCATACCAAGCTAGCAACTGGTCAGGCAGTATGCAAACATTTTATGCTGACCTGTAGAAAATGCAGAGTACATGTGCTCAGGTTAGCATAAACCTCAGCTGCATATGTTGCAGAAAATGTACAAAACAAATGTTTTCAATCTCTAAAATCTGTTTCTTTAAATGCCAAGTCAAACACTGATTTACTGAATACTAAAATGAACCTGGTATTTTATTGAACAAACTATTCTCACAACAGGCCATCTACCACTCCCAGAACTAACACTGACATCTGAATGTAAGGTTTTCAACTTCTTCGAATGCACATGACAAAATATAAAACATTGAAGACTCGTACGGTTAAAAGCATACTGTGAAAAAGTCATGCAGCCCAGCTGATCTTTGAAGCAGAACAAAAAGATAAATCCTGTAACTAAATCTGTCAATCAAATATGAATCATACTTTTAAAAGGGCAGAAGATGCTGGAGCTGTTTTCTGGTTCTGAACACAATTTGGCCTCTGGGTGGAACTCCAGGCAATTTTTGGCCCCTGGCTCTTATTTAAAAGGTCAAGAGTGTTACTCAGGGGGTTTGGAAAAGTTTTACTTAATAAAATATTTCAATAAGGATGATAGCATTGATTAAAACTGGTCATAAAATACAGTATACTGAAGCATAAAAAAATCCTTCAGATAAGTTTTTTTTTTAAATTTATAACACTCTCATGATTGTCATAAAACGTCTGACCTAACCAGTGGTAGGTTTAAAAGAAACGATAAATAATTCTTCATACGGTATTTTACTTGGCTTTAGTCATTCAGTTCTTTAGTTCTACAAGTCAAAACGGCAGGTGTGTTCATAATGTCCTATTATTATTTATTGTAGGAACAGCTACTTCCTGTCTGCTCCGCGTTGACTAAAAATGATTTTAAAAAAAACAAAAAACATGGAGGTCATCAAAGCTGTATTTGAGTGGTGTCGTCATCCAAAACCCCCAAAAGAGAGAGCAGTGAGTCTATGAGGTGTTGTTTACGGTAGCTACGATGTCATTCTTTTCTGCCAGCTTAAAACACAAATATTAACATAATTTATTTAAAGGAGACCTACTATACTTCCTTGAATGGGTTAAAACAGGTCTGCGGGATATACAAATCAAGTTCACTGCATTTTTTTGCAAAAATAAAAAAAGAATCTGATATTTCACCTAACTGCTTAAGACTTATATGGAAAAGCAAAAATGTGCAAAGAAATAAAAAAAATAAAAAAATTGCATAATAGGTCCCCTTTTACAATGGCAAACAAAGTGCCATTTGCTTGTACAGAGCTGTGAATTATGATGTATGCCATTTAAAAAATTTACAAGCCAGTTTGAGTCCACCTGCGATGTTCCCTGCTGGTCAAACTAACTGAACACACAGAGATACAATTGTTTCTTACGTTGTGTAACTTTCCGCCGACGCAAAATCTAAACCTCGACTAAACAGTGCACAGCACTCAGTGTGTGGGTAGGACCAGAGCCTCGAACACCTGCACTTCATAATAAGCAGCCATCCTGTCGTGGGAAATAGCCAAGAAAATTCAGTTTTATCCACACGAGCCAGGAGGATGAGGAAAGTAATCTCCAGCCTCCAGTTTGAGGACTCTGAAAATGACACTTCTGGGACACAATAGGTGAAACTGGGGACATGAGATGATAATCATTGCAATTACAGCCTCACTTGTTCAGCTGCAGCTCAGCCAAGGATAAAGGAGTAAGCTTCTTTCCTGGGATTCACCACAATGGAGCTAGGTGCAAAAATGAATACAAAATCAAGCCCTGGCAGTATACAAAGAAATCTACTGTGATGGTCGTGTTACAGACAACATTTTTGAGAAACGTGTAAAAATAATAGCTTGTTTTTTCTGTGTTGTTGCCAGTCATTGCTATGGGTGTTGATCATTTAAGCGATTGCCTCCTTTGCTTGACTGACCACAGAATGACGACGCAGACACTTGCTCTTCTCAGAAAGATAAAAATTTCACAACAAGCATACTTGCAAAACCAAGATACATATGTGTGCACATTTATAAGGGTGGCTGTTGTGTCTTAAAATAAATGCATATCTATTCATTCTGCCACAAAACCTCACTTTTCTAAATGTAATCATGCATTTTTGCACAAATGCATACACTGTCATTGTCTCATTTTTGTTTTCTGAGGGGTTTTTTTTTTAGCAGAAATGTAAGTGAAAAATATGATTCCAACATTATTTTTTTTTTTTTTTAACCAACATTAGGTAACAAAGGCCCTCCACGTGGGCTACAAATGTGTTAAGAGACAATGTGAGAACAATGTTACGTGGGCTAAATACAAAAGCAACTGGACTGTTGCTCAGTGGTCCAAAATCTTTTTTTCAGATGAAAAATGTATTTCATTTGGAATTTGAGGTCCCAGGGAAGAGTGGAGAAAGCACAGAAGTCATGCTGCTGGAAGTCCAGTTTGAGGTTTTCACTGTCACGATTCATGCCATGCCTGAAGTACAGAGCAGCTAACCACCAGAAAAACTTTAGGGCACCTCATGCTTCCTACTGCTGACAAGCTTTATGGAGATGCTTATTTCATTCTCCAGGAGGTCATGGATCTTTCCCACACTGCCAACTGTACCAAAAGCTGATTCAGTAACCATGGTGTTACTCTGCTCGACTGGCCAGCAGACTTGCTTGAGTTGAACCCCATAAAAAATTCTTTGGGCTGTCAAGAGGAAGACTAGAGACAGCAGACAACAACAAGGCAGATAACCTGAAGGCTGCTATAAAAGCAATCTGGACTTGCATTACACCTCAGCAGTGCCATAGGCTGAAGCTGTAATTCATACACAAGGAGGCCCAACCAAGAATTAAGCTGCAGAAAACTCAACATACCTTTCAGACACCAATTCACAATATCTTTTTTTTTTATTGAATTATGTATTATTTATATTTTCTGAGACATACATTTTCGAGTTTGAATTTTTTGTCATCACTAAGTTTAAACATTCCACTCTATGTGCAATAAAGTAAACAAAGTATACATTCAACTTTCCAAAACAAGTGACAAAAGATATTGAACTTTAGATGTACTTGTATGTGACCAGAACAGCAGATTTGGGTGACGTTTAACATTGAGAACATCAAGAACTGACACTGAATTGTTCATAATTTGCTTACATAACGCCAACTTAAAATTAAGGCAGCCTTCTTACAAAGACAAATGACCCATATGTTTTCCACATCAAGGACAATCTCCCAGAATTCCTCTGCAATGTGTGCGATTGCCACAATGCAAACCATGTTTCTCACCTTCGGATGCCGAAATATAATTCCTGGGAAATTTGTCACTTTCACGACGAGTCCAACTATAGCATGTGAATTCCCTCAAGGGTGTAACATGTGCTGCAGACGTCCCAATATTCTGAGGTAATTCGAGAATTAACATCAGCTTTTAGTAGGCCACTTAATTAGGAATGAAGCAAAAATGTAGGTTATTGTGAATCGAGCTTTGGCAGTGAACAAGATCTACAATTCAAGTCTTATACAAATGGTATTAATATGACCGTTTTACTTTATTATTAGATATGACATTACAAAAACAAGGATCATTTTGTACAGACTATGTAAGGTTCAACATTATGATCACTAGCAGATGAGTGTTTATTTATCATGACACCCATAGAGTGTAATGGATTAGGAAGGAAATCAAGAAGCAAAAAAGAAATTGGCAAGAAGGCTTCAATTACTTTTATGAAACTAACTGCAGCTTTCATGAGGTGTTTCCACTAATCAATCTCTATCTAAAGTGGTCTCTGAGGACGGAACGGTGGACAGGCATCTGAGTCATTGGCCTGCCAGGTCTCGCTGATGAACGTGGAGAGTGACAGCACAGCCCAACTACTGCAAACGTTAATGCTGGTTCTGATAGAAAAGGGCAAGAATGCACAGTTGTCATTTCTTGTTGCATACGAGGCTACGTAGCTGTCAGGGTATCCATGCTAACATTAGAACAACAACAAGCATGTAAGCATTAGAACTAGATAACAGAGCATTGGATGACGCGGACTGAGGAATAACATTTTCTTTTGTGTCACATGGATGGCATGGATTCCCTTAACAGGTTCTACTAACTTTAAAAAGCCTACTTATGTTTTCAGACTGGTTCTATTTAAATGATTTCTTCATTCCTGTGGGCTATCAAAACAAAATCCAGCTGTGATTGATCAGTTAATTGGTGATTTAGCAGGAGCTAGGTGGGTTGGGTTAGACAAATGAAACATGTACATCGGCCTTTGGTATTTACAGTGTTCGTCAGGTAAGCTTTGTCTTCTATATAGAAAATTGGTTGGCGAGTCAAAACACTTATGTGCAACAATCAAGCAAAAGCAGAAGTGATGTCTAAAGGCACATTCACCGTTTCACAACTCTGCAGCCTACATGCCTCGCATCAAATTGACACATTTGCTTTTCTTTGCTGCCATTAGAAGCAGGGTATTAGCTGCAGCATCCACTATAAGTAGAGCACACAGGCCTATCCTTTACCATGTTGTCCTTCATTCGTTTTTGTTTTTGTCCTCAGTAGCACCGCTGTTTCCTTTTTTGGCATTATTACTATTATTACCATTTTAAGCTATATGATCAAAACGAATAAATACATTTTAAAAAATCAAGTCGTTACATGAATGCACTCAGTTTAACCTTAATACATATCGTGTCCTGGTGGTCACTGGGCGCATAGATTTGCTCCACTAACCCATATTCTGTACAGCTTATGTTGACAATGTACATGAATGACGGCTTAGATGGAATAAATGCTCAATCCTCCGTGACCTGCATGCGTTTCCTAAAGCCTTTTGTAGTTTGAGCGAACCGAGCGGTTTAATAAAAAAGGGAGAGTCGCAGCTCATAGACAGAAAATGGTCGGTGTTTAGGGGTTAAGCCTCACACTGAAAGCAGCTGGGTTTGTCCGCATCTTACCGTAGCTTTATGATGACCTCGTCGCTCACGCTGCAGCGGCTGATGATGTCGGCTCCCGCTTGTTGTTGTTGTACCCGACGCTCCGTCTCCTCTCCTCTCTTCTTCCTCTCCTCGCTCGTCTGGTCTTTGGAGAATAGCGCTGGGCACATGAAGATGTCGAGTCGTCTGACCGGAGCCGAGGAATGCGTTTAGGCTCCCTTAGTGATCATGTTTCCAGTAGATCTCTCAAAGGATGCGTGTCCGCCTGCCAGAGCTGGGCCGAGTTATGGCAGAGCGGAGACTGGAGAGACCCTCCCCCGGGCGCAGAGCAGTATCAGGTGGACGCAGAGCATCCTTCACATTCCTGCATCAGTGGACAATAAAGGGCAAACCAATACAGGAAAAAAAAAAAACTCAATCTGTTTTACTCTCCCCTCTTTTCTGCTGGTAGTTCAATTTTTTTTTTTTTTTATAACAACTGGTATTTTAGTACGACGTTTGTTCAATACAAAGAAAGGTTTCAAGTTGTAACATTCCTGCAGAGACGCTTAGGGGACCGATGTCCGCTTGTTTATGTCATAGGATGCTGGAGGAGTGAACAAGTAGAGCTTCTTAAAAAGACTACAGCTTCACTTTCCAAGTCATCTTTTTATAAAAGTAATACTACTAATAATAAATAAAAGATATATTATTATTATTATTATTATTATTATTATTATTATTATTATTATTATTATTATTATTATAACATTCTGTAATGCTAGATTATTTCAAAAAAGTTATGTAATAATAATGCATCTTTCTATTTTTTGTTTTGTTTTTCTTAAATTATCTGTTTAGTCATTTCCTTTAAAACTACGTTCAAGAACATTAATAGTTATGGTGCCTGATATATATATATATATATATATATATATATATATATATATATATATATATATATTTTTTTTTTTTTTTTTTTTTTTTTTTTTTTTTTCAATCATTTTATTTTTTTTTTTTTTTTTTATAGATGT
>NW_015112976.1:31013-46237 GCF_001443285.1 Poecilia latipinna
ATATATAAAAATTTATATTTATAAATAAATAATTTTTTTTTTTTTTTTTTTTTTTTTTGTTTTGCACTATGGCTCAATCTTGTTTTGATTTATTGGAAGGAGTCTGTGACCATGGATTTTCCACCACAGAGACAAAACTTCTCTTTTTTTTTTTTTGGGCCATGATAAACAAAATTATGCTTTTTCTAAACCATCCCACTGAAGTGGACTGTGTTTACTAATTAGGTAACTTCTGAAGCCAGTTGGTTGTACTGGATTTAAGTTTACCAAGATCAAAAGAGGCTGAATAAAAATGCACAACACATATTTAAATTTCCTCTTTGTGAAAACCTTATCATTCCCCTTCTATGCTTCACAGTCGAGCAATACTTCCTGTTGGTCTAAAAAATAGAATCCCTGTACAAAGTTTGAAGTTTGAGGTTGGAACATGGCAAACTGTGTTATAGTTCCATTACTTCAAATAATTTTGCAAGCCATTGTTCTGTGTGTGTCCTAATTACACTGTTTTTTAGATAATCGTCACAATCACATTCCCTGAGTATCAACAGACTGCTGCAAACCAAGTGGCCTTTACATGAAACTCACAAATTTGAAATATGAGATCAGACGAAACACTCCTGGGCAAATTTGTTAAAGGGCATTGCTGGGGAAAAAAAAAAACTCCTGCTCAGTTTTTTTTTTTACGCTATGAGGCCCTGAAGGCATGTTTCAGGTTTGTAGAAACTGATAAATATTGTGAGGATGGTTTGTGACAGCTGGAAAATTATAAACAAATATCCTCCAGAGCATACGAGATAATCCCCTGTGGCCTGATGACATAAAAACACAATTTGTATAAACATACAGCTTTGCTGACCTCTTGTGGTGACTGCAGAAACAGGTTGTTTTCAGATGACCCAAACCCTCCTGCTAAACAAACTAGATTTATAAAGACACACAAAGACAATTACTCTGTACAGATGTGTATTAATGTATTAATATGCTGTTCCTTTTTTGTTTTTGTTGTTGTTGTTTTGTTTGCTTTTTTACTGACCCTGAAATAAAAATTAGTGTTTTTGTAGAATTCAAGATAATTACATTTCCAAAAGCTCAATTTTGAATCACACAGCTCCACTGAATAGCTAAACACATTCATCACAGGTATGCATTTTATGATAATTTGGTACTTTTTTTAGTCTGGAATGATTATATAAGATTTGATTTCTGTAAATTTTAAACACACAAAACAAACTCAAAAACAGATAAAAAAACAAAACAAAACAAAAAAAAAACATTTCCCTCTTACAGCTGTGTGACGGGTGAAATTTGAGAATGTTAAAGTTTGAGCACATAAACACGGACGTGAATACGTGGACTAGCAATGCAAGAGAAGAAAGATTCAAATTCAACTAGTCCCCAAGTGAAGTTTTATTGATAAATTGTTTAAAAAGTTTTAACCTAGAGTTCTGTCTTTATGTTTCCCATGTGAATTTTGACATTTTCATGCAGTCACTATTGCATCCCATTTATGAGTGGAGGAGAAGTCAACTATCCTCCCAGACTTGCCGTCTTGCCACTGGCATAGGGACTTTTTACCTGTGGGGTTGTATGTGCAAATCTGAGGCTGTGTGCATTGTGTAATTTTGACCGTGTGGGTAAGAGGAAAAGCCAGAGATAATATAGTCTTGCATAATTTTTTTCCCACTTTCTACGAGGGCAAAAATATGTTCATGTCTGTGATGAGAAGAGTCAAAGTTCTGACTAGAACTGAACATTACTTAAAAAGGTACAGCAAAAAAGGAATAAATGATCAAATAGAAAAAGATGTTCAAGTTTAGAGACCAAGACATAAACAAGAAATATAGTCATATCTCAGAGGGAAAGACAAAACATTTTTTTTATTGTTGTTTCATAAGGAGGATACTGACACATTTTCTAAAAATCATTTTTTCAACCTTTTAAAATATCTTTTAAGGTTGATCCAAGCATATTGGCGTTTTAAAGAACTTTCCCGCGTCTTTTTATTTTTTCTACATAAAGTTTTGAGCTTCATACAAAAGCAACTATCCTCTATAAGGTTAAATTAAAATGCAACCTGTTTTAATTTCTAAAGCACTCTAGAAACTTTTGTTGGCAGGCTTTCATTTAATTTCTTTAAGTAGCCTCGGTATATGATTTCCAGGCATCCCAAAAGACATCCAATACTTTTTCTTATCATGTTGGCAGCTTTTTTGTTTAGTTATCCATAAAAAAAAAAAAAAAAAAAAAAAAAACCTACACAGCTTTAGGCTCTGAGAAAGGCTGTTCCCAGTGACGGTGCTGCTTTGTCTGTGTTTGTATTCGGATACAGTTTTGCTGGATTTGGCCAAACGAAGCTGTTCTCAGTCAGATGCTTTCCTGATTGTGTTAGATGGTGGATAAGAAATTGTTTATGTTCAACTTGTTTTGTTTCCTTAATTTTGTTAAGAAAAAAAAATGATATGCCAAGTTTCTAGCTAATCATCTTCTTTTTCCACACAAAACCAAGGATCAGAAGCAGGTTGTGGTGTTTTATAACAGGCTGCTTGCAGAAAAAATACCTCTAAATATAACTAAAAAAACACTTTTAAAAAAAAAGAAAATGGTTATGTTTGGATGCAGAAATTGTTATTTTACTGATTTCACTTTCATCGCTCAGACAATTGGGGGTGAATGTGTTATGTTTCAACAACAGAAACTTCTAAACACGGGCCAAAAATTATTTAAGCAACGACCAAAGAAAAAGTACATAGTACTGAGAATTTTACACATTTTAATGGCGATGTACCATTTCCTTACTACAGCGCTCATCTATAGAGAAGCATCCTGCAGATAGGACAGAAGAAACCACTGATTTTCAAAAAAAGTTAATCTGCATTCACAGATAATTTAAATAGCTTATTCCAAACTTAATCTTATTTTATGTTCTTTACATCTGTAAATTAATTGCAGTTTTAGCTTGACCTTACATTTTATTATTACTGTAACCAGAGCAAGGCTGCATGGTGGTACAGTTATCACTCGGCCTCAGCTAAAAGAGTGTTCTCATTAACCAGCAGATCATCTCTAACTGCAGGAGCCTCCTTTCCCTCTCACTGTGATTACCCCAAAAGACCAAACTGTGTGACAAGTTTTATTTTTATTTTTTTTAATTTCCCATGCTTATATATTTACATTTTAAATGTCTTAATTGAGAGCAAAGCAGATCCGACGTCAACTCCCTTGTTTGTGCGCGCAAAGTTAGCGAATAAGCCTGATTCACCTCACACTTACACAAAAGGACCACCAACAAATCTACACCCGTTGCCCCCTTCACCTCTCCTGTGAACCTTCACCTGCACTAAAGATCTGTGAAGAAGATGTGTGCTGGCTCTTTTAGTATTAGAAGGTCAGGAAAAATACAGGACTTCATGCTTGAGAGGCTGAATCAAGCAGTCGGGTCTGCAAAGAGGGTCATTATTGCTGATTTTCTCCCAGACTGTCAATCTGATGAACATAATAAACACTTTACAGCCAGAGAACCCAGATAATTCACTGGGAAACAATATGCAAAGCACTGTTTAGTGCCCTAGGTGTGTTTGAAAAGTGCTTAGGAATAAAGAAAGAGTGATTGAAACTGATGAGGTGGTTTTGGAGAAATACTGGAATTTCTTGAATTTGATAGAAACATTAAAGAAAGAAGGTGCTTTCTTTAATGCTTTTTTGCTGCATGTTTCCTTATTTCCCTATATGCTAAAAAAGAAAACTTATTCAGAACAGATATTATCATGAAATATTTTAACAACTTTTGTGTTTGAGCAAGGTGTAGGTCGGGGTGGGGTAGGAGGGGGAATACAGGGAGAATGTATAAAGAACATTGTATTGGCCATACAACTTTTATTTTTGAGAATCAAACTCTTCATTCAAGCTGTATGCTAATCTCGTGGTACCTCTGGGTAACACTATATGTCAGCTGAGGGCAGTGTTGCTCTGAAAATGCAGCTGCAGTCTGTGCACATGCTAATCTCTGCTGAGCAATTCAAAAAGATTTACGTACGTTTCTGTGCAATAATAACTTCTCTATCTGAGACTTTTTATTTGAGTATTTTAGAGCAAATCCGTATTTAAATCGAACCCATTTTTGGTGGAATCGTGTGGTTTTCGTCTTCAGAGAAGCAACATTTACAATTCAGCTCACATTCATGCGTGTAAAACTACTGTACCTGACAGCTTTGTTCTTTGTTTACATTAACATTTGGCGCTTTTAAAGTGACACTGCACAGACGCTTACTGTTAAGGTCAGTTTGCGCATTGAGAGCGAGGAGCAACGCTGCAGGTGCGCTCACTTCCTCAAGGCTCAGAAGACCTTTTGGGAGGATTTTTTTTCTTCTTTTTTTCAACCTGCATGTCAAATAGATTTCTGTCCTGAAAAACACCACAAACTGACCTTCAACACTCCCTTTTACATCCTTTCAGGGAAAGGGAATTCTTCTCGTTGCAGGTATTTGATTCTAATGTCACAGATTTTTTTTTTTTTTTGGATTATAAATGAACAAAGATGATAAAAAAAAAATATATATATATATATATATATATATATTATAGACTTTTAGAAGCAAAATTAACTCAACCTACTACACTGTCCCAGTGTACTCAAAACATCCACAACTTGGTGCTGGGGGGTATTATTCTAAAATAGGCCACGATGACAAGTTGTTCAGCAGTGACCGTTGGCAGTGATATTTTTTTTTTTTATCCCTCTGCCGTGCCTGTTGGCTCCTGTGCCAGCCCAAGAGAGAAGGTGCTTCTGTGTAGCTTTATGATAAACTGCTTTATCCTCCCATTAACCTTCGCAGAGTTAACATGAGGAAGGCTTTTTAGGTGGACATCAGCGCTGGTGTCAACAAACATCTGTACGAGTGAGCTCAAAGACAACCGGCTGCACGCGCTTCTTTGCCTTTCATTTCTCCTCTTTCTCTTTAGAGGTTATTCCTTTGTAGGGCTCTGACCCGCAGAAACCACTGATAAGAAAATGATTGCGGCTCGTGGACAGGACCCAGCTCACGTTCTCCGCTGCTCTGCAAAGTGCAAGAAAAAGTCCTTTCCCTGAACTGAAGTGGAAGCGCCAACAGCTTTTTGATCACTCTTTCAGTGCAGCATACATGAGTGTGTAAAGCTGCCTAACTTGCGGTCTGAAATCCACTGACAGCACATTGTGTTTCTGAATGCGCCGCATGATGTGAATTCTGGACATAGATGGAGTGTGAATGCTGGCGCAGGATCAAAGAACTCTGCACTGTATCTGAAATGGATCAGCCTTGGCTGACATGCTTTAAAAAAAAAAAGAAAAAAAAAAGGAAAAGACACACACACACACACACACAGCCATGCTGTATGTACAAAGGCTGATTTAGTCCACAGGGATCAGCAGTCAGTTGTGACACTTCTCTGGCGAAGCTCTGTGCCCATGAAAATGGAAATGGCAGCAGCTGATCTGTCGGTGGGGACCAATCTGCCTCCTCATCAGGACTCTTCATTAAACTTGAGCTCCGTCTATTAGCCCCAGTCGTTCTCCTCATTCATTGCAACACATGACCTTGAGGTGGAACAGCATGTACCGTTTTGGCAACTCCTAGGTCGCCACCGCAGAGCGGCCGGCGTCACTCACACTTCAGATACCGGATCTCCTGGGCGAGTGAATTATTCCAAAAGATTTCTGTTAACTCCACGATTCCTCCCTGAGCCGTCTGTCACATTACACCCAATCATAACCAGTAATTTAACTTAGCCTCGTGATGCTCGTTGCATACTGTGAGTTTCCTCGCCGTCTAGCACAGAGTGTCATCAGTGCTCTCCCCCATCACGATAGCGCTGCTTAATTGAGCTGGATGTGCGTCGGTGATTTCACTTAGAGGGGGATTATCAAGATTCAGACAAGCACCTGGTCCTTTATGTGCCTGTAGAACGCTGGCAGGAAAAACGATTACCGGCCTCATTTGTTCTCGATAGACAGTTGTGACCTTTCCAATTGGCACACCCTCTTACGGATATGACAGCTTTTCTTTCCCGGAAACATGCAGTGAGTTTGCATTTAATATGCATAAGAATGGCACCTGTGCCTAGTGGGAAGTTTGGAGCTAGAAGACACTGAACGGTCACGGTGGGGTTTCTTTTTGACATCAGATTCGTCTGTTGTTGGCGAAAGTCCATCATTTCGATGCTGGAATGTGACCCAATTTAATATCCAGTGAAATGAAAATATAGCTTTGGAGAAAATATAAGAGCCCACTACCAAGCCTCCTGGTTATTCCACCAAATATTGATTTCTGAACTCTTCCCGAGTTGAAACATTAGTATTGTTGTTTCTAAATAAATATGAACTTATTTTCTTTGCATTATTTTAGGTCTGAAAGCACTGCATCTTTTTTTGATATTTTGACCATTTCTCTCTTCTTTTTTTTTTTTTTTTACAAATAAATACTAATTTTTACTTGGAATTTTGGAGACATGTAATCAGTAGTTCAAAGAATAAAAGAGCAATGTTCATTTTACTCAAACATTTACCTATAAAAAGTAAAATCAGAGAAATTTTAAGTCATCTCTTAATTTTCTCCAGAGCTGTATACTGATGCAAGAAAAAAAAAACACTAATATACAACATAAAAGACAGATTTCACTTTAAAAAACAATCTTTCATTAATACTATGCTTTGATGTTCCTTAAACATCTGAAAATGTACTGCATGTCGTCCAAGTTATGCCCAAAACAAACACTGAGAAAGCACCAACTTAAACTCAATATAGAAAAGTTAAACCCCACCATGATCTCAAATGTAAAGTAGAATTACAAAATATAAAATTAAAGCTCCTCGGAACGGCCCTTGCAGCCAAGCGCCGCTCAGGCTATAGCCACCGCGGGGGTTCCAGCACCGCCTCCTGCCAGCCACCGCCGACGCTCGCGCGCCCGTCCACCAGGCGATCCGCTTTGATGCCTTCAGCAGCGCTCCCTGGCGATGCACCAAAAATCTGATGCAGATCGGCTCATTTAAAGAGGAGATATAGCTGATCGAATGACCTAGGGGGTGCAGTGGAGTCAAATTAACATTCAATGCTGTTGGGCTCTTTAGCGGTGAACAAAGGTCATACATATCCAGTTTGGTACCAGTCGGAAGATACATGTGTGATTTAGAGACAATTGTGTGCATATGGTGAGGGACTGCCATTTGTCCACGTCCCCACGGGTCAGCCAGCATTTACAGAGTTCATTATCAGGTCATTTTATGTCAGTTGGCAGATCATTAATTACATATGAATAATACAGTAAATGTAAGACATACATCATAAAAAAAGGTTACTTCCTGTTGGAAGTAGGAGGGGCTAAGGTGATGGCATCAGTCCACCGCCTAAATGACATGAGGACTTCTCAGTAGTGAGACATAGGAAGTCTGATGTAGCTGTGACCTTTTTTGTAGAAGTTATCTTACTTTGATGTATTATGGCGAATAGTCAAAGTTTTGCATTTAGCCACATCCACCTGCTTTGATATATGAAATATCCTGTGATAACTTTTCCCTTCAATGTCTTAAGAGTTATGCAGTTAGTGTGCGGTGCCAGCGAATGCAGAGGTCTTTACTGGAAGTAAAATATTTTTTTTAACTATGTGAAAGATTCCCCATTATAAACCAAAACAAGCTGTTACCAATTAGATCCAGTCACTGTTTGGGGTGCGTTCAGAGTCTACAGGCTCATAGCCAATCCAGGAGGCCCAGATTAACACTGTCAGATTTGATTTCAACACTTTTAAAGTGTCTATATGGGTCCACACTAGAAAGTGTTCCTTTAACTGTTTTTGGAGAGTTGGTACCTTAGCTCTTATACAGTGTCAAACATCAAATCTGCTGGAGTTAATCATTTAACACTTACTAACACTAATTCAGTGTTAGATCTTAATATTAACTCTCACAGAGCACTTCTTGAACTTTTAAAAATTCTTTGGAAAATAAACATTTAATAAAGAGGCAATGATTTTCTCATATGCATTTATTTCAAAACGTGCACCATAATCACAAAACATATTACAACGTGGAATAATGTGCATGTTTCACATGTCGCTTTCCTTCACATATTCCTTTTTAAAAGGTCTAACATATCAGCTGTGCAATACAAAATGCAGTATGCTTAATACATTTTTCTTCAATAATATATTCAAGAAATTGTTCAAAGTACAAGGTGGAGAAAGTAAAGCCTGTATCAATGCATGCAGTTCATGTAATATGATAGAGTACATTTCTTTTAACAGGTAGATTACCAGATATTACATAAGAGACCAACCTGATATTCAGATACATCATTTCTTATCCAGTTTATGTTTCTGTTGATAAGAGACAGTTCCTCTCTGCACTCCACCAGAGAGATGTCCACTCACTAACAGATTGTCTTCAGGTTATTGGGCTGTTCATGAAGTTTGGCAGGAGACACCAACATGCTCCTCTACTGCATCGGATCATCTTCAGTCTCTGAGTACGACAGCCAGTGTCGGTCTCTGGATCATAACAAACAAAAAACATAACAATGAGAAATGTAACGAATGAATACATTTTTTACTACAACTCTAACAACAAGCCTCCATTATAGAAATGTAGTTGTTTCAGAGATATTAACACTTAGACAATCATTTTTGGAGCTTGAATCTTCGAAGAATCCATGGAAGGATCAGGAGGGGGAGGTCAGCCTGACGACTGGCGATTCATCCTCAACCAGACTGGTCCTAATATTTACAAAAAGGCAATGAAATGATTAAAACATGCTGCAAAATGTATATAAGAAGACACAACAGCGGGAATAATGCTCTCACCGTAAAAAAGGCTTTTACATTTTTTTCAAAGGAAAAAAATTGATCAGAAAGATTGATAAGACTGACCAATATGCATGTAAACGTTCAACATCATGAAAAAAAAACATACTCCAGATTATTACGCATCTGTTTAAGTTAGCCAGTAATTTGATTGATTGATTGATATATATATAGGTATACATAGATAGATATATCTCTCTATCCATAGATAGATACATCTGTCTATATTTAGATAGATGTATCTATATATATCAGTCTTCCAGCTGCAACATTTTTTTGAAAATTACATTTTTATTTTACCTCACCCAGAACTTTTTCAATAAAATGTCACTAAAATAAATCTAAAATTATTTATTAATGACCATATTAGTTATATTTTTATTCAGCTCTAAAGAGACATAAATCTGTGAACTCATCAGTGAAAAGATACAGCTCTCTAGAACATCTTTATTATCGTAAAACAAAACTTTCTATTTTAATGTGAAGAACAGAAATAGTAAATACTATTTAGTATGATGTTCATATTGCGCATTTCTAACAGGTGATCTTTTCTTTATATTTTTGGGAAAGTTTATTTTTATTTCAATAATTATATTTAAGTTCATGTGTTGATGTACATTGATATCAGATGTCTTTTTTCTTTTTATTTCAGCCCAATATATCAGAAGTGGTGTTTAATACAGACTTTAATATTTTTACAATATATGCAATTGCTTCAGTATGAACAGAGTCACTTTCAAAAGTTGCGTAATACCTCTTTGTAAAAGGTAAGAGCTTTAGATTTCCAATTACATATAATTATTTCTTTCAAATTGTTGTTTTTTTTATTATCATTTATTGTTAATTTATTTGTTTTGTAATTTTCCTAAATAATAGAGCCATAGTCAAAAGGGTCAAAGTTTAAATGGGCGTTATTAGAAAGTAATTCCCATCATCCATTGCAAATTTTTGTCGAGTTAAATTTGGGAAAGAGGGCGGGTATTTCTCTTAGTCCCGCCCATTTGTGCTCTAGACTTATATATTCTGAGATTCGTTTGCAGACATTTCCTTTCCTTTCACGACGGAGTTCTGGAAGTAGGTATTTCATGGTATATTTTCATTAATAAGGAAAAGTTTTTATTGTGTTTCGTCTTTCTAATTGTTGTTATCTATATATTTTTTTCTTTCTAGAAAATGGCAAATTATTCGCCATTGAAATTGCCCCAGTTAACAGACCCCGAACTTAAAGCAGTGCAAAACGCGCCCCTGCTTCCCTCTGTAAGTACATCAGTTGCTATCTAATTTAAAAAAATATTCTGGTCAGAAGCTTTTCTATGAGGTTTTCTTTGGTTAAGTAGTTCAAATTACGGCAATTCTTTTTTAAATATAAAACATATCTTAGAATATTTAATACGGAGAATTCCTTAAGTTTCACGTGGAGTGTGGACGTCAACTAATAAAGTAAACTGCGGGGGCAGGAGGGGCAGTTAGGACCGCCGTTAGACCACGGGACAGGGGTAAGACAATTCTAATACCGGGGGACAGAAGAACGAAAGGAAGAACACGATCTTGGAGGGATACACGAACAGGTAATATTAGAGCACAGGTTGAAAGCTTTTAAAAATAAATTTTAGTTTCCTAGCCAATAAGGAAGAGTTCATAGTTATTAAAAAGCTATAAATTATGGTGATGTGCAGAAAAGTAAAAGCAAGGGAATGAAGATAACTTAAGTACGTAGTGGGGTCTTGTCGGTAATCTAAATAGTATGCTTTGTTTTGAACGTGCATGTTCTTTATTAAGTCCATATTTATCGTTTCGAGGATTGTTGCGGTGTCTTTCGTTTAGCGTTGCGCCATTTCAACTGTGTGGAGAGTCCGACACTTAGAGGACTTCTAATATGTTAATGTAAACCTTACGGTTATTGCCCATTTAGTATGGATACGTTTCGAATTTAAGGCATCATATTCAACGCAGCTTTAAATGGGTTTCTGTAAAGATACCATAACAATATTTTCTTCAAGTGTAGCCCTGGCTCCATACGAGTTCAACACTGAGGGCATCGACTTATTTTTGTGGGACAAAATCAATCAGAGTTCTGAACACAGACAACACCAGTAGCTACAGGCTACTTCTTAACAAGCTTAAGGATGTTTTATTGGTGTTATCTAAACTTAGTCGGTTAATTTGGGGAAAAACTTTGTGAAGTTCTTTGCATTTTATTTGGTTTCTGTATGATTTTAACACACGTAGGTCTATGCAGCAGTAGCAGGTCTCATTCGCTGGCGCACAGGTTTAAACCCAGCGGGTGCGTCTCCACGTCCATCTTGCGTTTCAATGTGACTCGAAAAAATTGGTTACAAAGTGTTTGTTGATTATTCATATTTCTAAATAATATATCGGGTTTTTTATTTCTATTATAATGTTTTTAATATTTCTTTCATGTTGTTCAAGTTGCATAGGTGTTTTTGGCGAATACTTCCTATGAATGTACTTGTTTGATGGAAATAGAAAATCAATTTGTAATAGTCAATTCTTAATTTTTATTTGAAATGAAATGGTTTACAATGAGGCTGTACAATTTTGCAGTAGGTATAGTTGTTGCCTTGCAGCAAAAAGGTTTTGGGTTTGATTTCCAGCACAGGGTCTTTTTCCATGGAAGTTACATGTGACATCTGTGGATGGTGAGTTTTTTCTGGGTACTCCAGCTTCCTCCCACAGGTCAAAAACATGACTGTGTCAGGTTAATTGGTTTCTCTAAATTTTCCCTAGGTGTCAGTGTTTTTTTTTTTTTGTTTTTTTTTTTGTGCACGGTTTTGAAAATAATGTTACATGTAATTATGATTGTTGTTACATTTACAATTATTTCTTTTGTTTTAGTCACATGCAAGATTTTTTTTTTCTTTTTTATTCCACATTATTTTACCAAGTGATTTGTTTATTTTGCAGCTTTTACTAAACTTGCTTTTCTTTTTTTACAATTCTGGAGTCAGTTGTCATGTTTTTTTAATATGCGACTTTCTTAAAAGATTTCTTTATTTTCAAGATATCTTTTAAGTTTTAATTCATTTTCAGATGTTTTGTTTAATTTGAACTTTTGTTCACAAACTAAGCATTCGAGTGAAGGAATAGTATCAGTTGTTTAATGTGATTTATTATTTATGGTGCCTAACTGATTTTTTTTTTCTTACAGGATCACAAAGGTGATCCAGTAGCTTCGCGTGAAGCTGTGCAGAGGAGCGTTCATGAGGCTTTTCAGTTGTCTCTAGAAGCCCAAGAAAAGAAAGCCAGACTCCCCAGGGCTATGGAACAGAAAGCCAAGCTCCTCCAAGCTGAAATAACTAGCCTGAAGAATCAGGTTCAACTATTGAATCAAAAGATAGAATACAATACCAATTACATTAGCACACCATTCATTTTCACTTCCCTAGTTGGATCAGTCCATTATTTTTCCTCTGATGTCCCTCAAACTAAGAATGCGATTTTAACCGACTGGATATAGAAACACTACCAAAAGGACTTTGTACAACTGCCACTAAAAAAAAGGTGAGAATATTTTCATAATAATGCGGAGCCCTATAACACACAACAATATGTGGAGTAGCACAAATCTTCCCTACTTTCTGCTCTCTGTATAGTGAGGGAACAAAATACACACATGGGAGATTTCAGACACAACACAGCTTTTACAAGCTACACCATGAGAATGGCCAATCTCAGTTCAAAGCACATGAGTTAGATTGGATCATAAAATTTTCTGTTTAGACGCTGGATTGGACAGAAGCACGGGGAATTATAGCCAAAATTGTTTGCTTCAATGCGTTATATTTCAGAATCTCTCCTAGGATGTGCAATCTCAGGGAAATATCTGTGTGTAGTAACTCTAGGAGGCATGAAAAAGCAAATCAATTATGTGCAGATGGAAATGGTACAGGGGCCATGGAACTTAGAGTAATAGTTACTGGTTGGTTTAATGTGTTGTGAAAAACTTTATGTCTCCTAATAAAAAAAAAAAAATCATATTTGTATCTGAAATCTGTCTGGAAAATGTAACAAATCTATTTCTAAGGATGTGGGACTCCAGTAAATCATGGGGAAAAGGAATTATTATCAAATAAAAAACATAAAAAGACCCCAAAAACTCATAACAATAAGGAGCTTCCCCAAGTCTCTTTGATGCGATATGTCCCACTCTTTTTTTTTCCTTTTAGATATTATTTCAAATCATTTCATCTGATTATACAAAACTTGCAAGTGAAACAAGCAAAAATAAATAAATAAAAAAAATCTGTGAAGGGACAAATTTTTTTCACAGGACTGATTTAAAAAGCAGGTATAACAAAAAAAAACCTCCCTACATCTTTTCCATAATTGCATGGCAATTGTTTCTAATTTGCTATCAAGGATTTCCCAATAAGCAAGTGCATCACTGTTTACTGCTCATAAAGCATCAAGTGAAAATGATTTGATTTAAACTAATACTCTTCCTAACACGGTGAAAAGGATTATGAATGACAGAGATATGGCCTCGAGAAGCGAGTGTGAAGTTGATGCACAACCAGCATGTCCATTTACAAGCATGCTGCAAAAGCAAAGCCCTGATGAAATGTGTTCTCATTTCTCCATGACACGAGAGGGAAGAATTCAATCTGAGGAGGTTACAGAGGGGGATTCATCGAGTGTTCGGAGACAGAGACAGAGAAAAATCCCAGAGGAATACATTTCAGTCACTTCTCTCTCTCGCCCTCTCTCTGTGGGAGAGCATTAATGCTTTGTAATGCTCCCTTTGTTTGTCATGCACTGTCCAGCCTGATCATGTTTTTCAAGGCTATTTTCTAATATTGCAAACTGTCAAATGCCCACACATGCCTCTACGCTGAACTAGCAGAAAACCCACATGTACACATACTGTGCAAAATCTGAAAATGGCTTCATAGACACAAGGACACCTGCACGGTGTTAAGGAAGAATATTATATCTAAATTGGTTAACTTTGGAAAAAGTTTGGCTCTCTCTCTTCCTCTGGATCCCAGGTCCTCTCGGCGGGCCATGTGTGGCCACAAGGAAAACAACAATGCGTGTTGACGTCACAGAATTACAGAGTTTAATAAACTTACACCAGAAACTGCAGAACAACGGAGACATACATTCATTTACCTGACATAAATGGAAAAGAAAGAAAGAAAGAAAAGCAAAGACGTGCAAAGACATCTTTGGAGAGCTGCAAGAGCAAATCTGATTTGTTACTTCTGTGTAGAAAGTTTTATCTTCCTTTCTTTTAATTTATTCAAACAAGGCGTATCTTTGCTCATCCAACCAGGAGCTATCTCTGAGCCTCTCTCAAGCCAGAAACCCTTGCCGTGTTTACGGCCTTTCACAGATGAGTGTGAAAAGCTGGAACTTCTCCTGATTGTTTTCCCACACAGACAAAAGGCAGTTCAAACGATCCTAGCAAACCATCTGCTGTAACTACAAGTAAAATAAAGGTCAATAGGCCAGAATAAGTTACTGATTTCAAAACCACAATTAGGGCATTTGAATCAAGACATGTTAAGTTTTAAAACTAGCTTATTTTAAATTTGTTTTCTCAACAACGGGCAGTGTATTTACAAACCACCGTCTTGTTTCTTTTGGATATCGTGGCTGTGCACTGGCGGCTTTAATCCAATGGTCTTTAAAGCCATCGCATCCAGGGGCTCCTCTGTACATCACTGCTCTCCAATCTCGAGCCCAACTGGAGCCTGGTCTAAACCTGGGCCTGAGTAATGATGACCAGAGGCACAACCACCATCTGTAATGTGTCTGCTCCTCCCTTCAGGGAGCTGGAGAAGGATCTGCTGTCAGTCTAGCAGGGGAAACATCTGTTCCCATTAAATTACAGTGGCCCTGCCTTGCACGTTATCTCCACTGCACTCCATTTTACTGCTAGAGTCCTGTGTCTGTCGACAAGGGGATAAAACAAGATTAGTTAAATGACTGGGAACTGGGGAAGAACGACGGGATTCATGGGAGGGGGAAGAGGGAGCATCTCTCCCCCTTGTTGCCAGTTCTCTTACCAATTAGTATGAGGGGAATGTCCTCAAGTGATGTGACAGAAGGATAAAACCACATCCATCAGTTATCTTGTCACCATGTGACCTAAATCTGTAACTGGAGTTACTCTGTAGCCTGAATGAAGAGGTTTGGCTGTGTTTAAGATCTCTCAACCTTCACGATTTGATAGTAACTTTAGACCGCCTGGGATCTGATGTTCTAAAGTTTACGCAAATAAAAGCAGGTACAGACTTGATATCATGTGCAAACCGGATCTACAAACAAAATACAAACTTGCGTAGCAAAATGAAGAGAATTGCACACACAATAAATTTAGCAAATCTGCCTTCATGAACATCCACAATATTGGGGGAATATATAAATAT
>NW_015112976.1:49451-50781 GCF_001443285.1 Poecilia latipinna
TGATGTTCTAAAGTTTACGCAAATAAAAGCAGGTACAGACTTGATATCATGTGCAAACCGGATCTACAAACAAAATACAAACTTGCGTAGCAAAATGAAGAGAATTGCACACACAATAAATTTAGCAAATCTGCCTTCATGAACATCCACAATATTGGGGGAATATATAAATATTAGTGATGGGTCCAGCAACACCGACGCGTCGGCGCATGTATCAAGCCCATAGACCAACACTCGTGTCGGTGCGCGTATTGGTTTCAGCAAGTCACGTGACCAATACAGGAACTGTTTAGAAATGGACTCTTTGCACCTCAGCTTCCGCATTCGGGGAAAAGTGGCTCGATTGTTTCCGATCCAATACAAATATCATTTACACTAGGTGCTTGCAGGGCTTGGCCAAGGTTTGTACATCGATCCGAAGTCAGCTGGAGAGAAGTTTTAAGATGTACGCCTCGTTATACATTTACTGATACGAAGGTGAGTTTTACTTAAACTTTGTGGCTAACATTAACGTTAGCTTATGCTAGAAGGCAATATTCTCGGACATTGTTCTTGTAAAAATGTGCTATTTAAGTATATAAAAATTCTAACGGACAATGTATATTTATCTTGTTTTCAAGTCGTTAGTGTCAGAGACTAACGGGGTTCGGTTACAGTTCGGGCTTTTAGCTTCCGAAGCCTGACGAAGCACAACAAGCCTCATAGCTTAACATTAGAGCTGCTCTGGTGTCAGAGATCTGGTTCAGCTGACCGTTCAGGTTCAAAGTTGCTGCTTTTAGAAAAATATGACTGTGTCCTTTAATGTCTCTGTGTTATTTCGTTTTATTACCTTTGCAAGTTTCTTGTGAAAAGCTCAGATAGGACGGTGTTTACAGCAGTATGTACAGGCGGATCAGTTGTTCGGCTGTCTGGCTCTGGTCTGCTACGTATTTCCATCTTGGCCAAAGCCCTATCTGGCAACCCAACGGGGTTCAACAGGTTCCACTGTAATGGTGATACTTAGTGGTAGATTCAATTACTTTGGCCATCTTCCTTCAATTAAATTAAGTCAAAAATATTCAAGGATAATTAATACAATTACCATTGAAATACAAATTTATAAACAGGCAATATAAGTAACACGTTTTCCAAAAACTGTCATTGCCATCCCCCAAAACATCGGCACCAGTTGTGACAGCTCTGAAACATCCTGGACACCTAATGGCAGCTCTAGTGGAGGCCAGACTCAGCTGTTACAAAGGTGCCGAAACCAATGGCATCCCTGATACCTGCTGTGTATTTGATTAATTCAAAGACGAAAGGAGTCGTCTGGATTATTCAGATTAACTTT
>NW_015112976.1:55564-59350 GCF_001443285.1 Poecilia latipinna
TGACGCCTCATTTACCCATCACTAATAAATATAATGACTTATCCCAAATTACATAAACAAACCTGAAAATTAGCAGGGGTTAGGTACAAAATCCTGAAAAGACTGGGTATTCGACCATACCCTAACTTCCAAACTAAAATCCACTTAACAAGCAAAATAAGTTTTACTTGTGTTTTCATTGTGATATTTTTGTCACCTTTACAGATATGTGCTCCATATTTGGCTCATTCTTTGATACCCCTCCTATTTGTCTCCTTACTTATTAGGATTCTCTGTCTGTCTTGTGTGTGTTTGTGAGGTCTTACCTCTGGGGCTCCTTGATGATTCATGCAGCACACCTGCTGCGGCTTTCACACCTGCCGGTAATCTACTCAGGCTGACGGAGCTTTGTAAGGAGCTGTTGGACAACCTGATGACCAGCAGAGCAAAGCCACATGAACGGCTCTTTGAGAAACTTCTAGTTCTACTTTCACGTCTCCTGTCCAGGTTTTTCCTTATCTAAGCTTACCTTGGCAGAATGCATCAAGGATCTGCAGTTGCTCAGTCAAGCTCCACAGAATTGTTGCCTACTTATTCTCCACCAACTTTGCTCCTGGAACTTTTGGACCTCACAAAAGAACCAGAAAGTTGCCCACAACAAGACTCCCGTTAATCTCCGGGACTTGGTTACTGGCTTGTTGTGGGTCAAAAAGCTTCCCTTGGAAATGACAGTACTAATTCAGGTATTTGTATTTGCATTAAGGTTCAGCTTTGCTAATCAATTCCCCCTTAGTCATTCCAACAGTTGTCTTCTGTATAGATGTCATTTCTTCCGCTCGTTGAACTCACCTGGTACCCATAATGCTGACAACATTCATTCCAGTCTTTCCTGTTGCTATGCTTGTTTTCTACTGGTGATTCTTGTTTATTGCCATGTATAAATTTTCTTGGACTTCAACTCTTATAGGCTTGCATCCACCCACAACCATTTTCTTCCACCTATGCAGTTGTTGTCAAACAAATATAAATACCAATAAAATACACTGACATTTGTTGACAATGGGAACAAGTGTGGGAGCTATGAATACTTTAGCAAGCTTCTGCATGAATGAACAAAGGAAAAATAAGCTGAAAATGAAGTTGTAAAGGCAGCCCACCTGCAAAACCTACACTACTGACTGAGCATAAAGCCGAATTGGTTTTACATATCAAGATGAATTGGTGCACCAGCACAGACATCCTGAACATGAAGGGCTGAAATTGCCTCTATATGCTGCAGGATACTGTCACATATTTTTAATGACACTTTGATGGCTTCTGTTACAAAGTCATTTGATGGAAAGAGGAAATGCTGAAATAGGCAGAAACAGTACCCGGAGTAGTGCACTATAGTATGTTGGCTATATGATCTTTATATATATATATATATATATATATATATATATATATATATATATATATATATATAGATCTTTTATTTATGTGGGTGTGTGTAAGTGAGAGAGAAAGAAGTCATTTGTAATGAAAAAGCACTTCATGTTAAATAAATACCATTTCATACATTCACATTTCAGCCTTCACAAATTGAGTGCATTTATATAGGGGAAAAAGACATCAAGACAAAACATTTCAGAAAATTCTGAAAATAAGACCCATTGACATTTTCGGGGTTGTGCTTTATAAAGCATAAAAGAAACAGCCTTTAGCAAAAAAAAAAAAAAAAAAAAAAAAGCATTTTAAAAAANGAAAAAAAAGCCCCATTGACTTTTTGGGGGTTTTGTTTTAAAAAAAAAAAAAAAAAAACCCTTTAAAAAAAAAAAAAAAAAAAAAAAAAAGCATTTTACAAAAATTTTCTTACACGGAGAAAATACAAAATCATTTTTATAATTTCTTTTTCAATTCCCACACAGTAGAGATATTCAGACTTTGTTCAATTTGCTTAGTGAATTTTTTCCTACACATTAAAATGATGTGTTGGATGTTGGAGGAATTTCTAGTTTCACATTGTTCTCAGGAGGAGTAGGGGTAAGAATGCATGATTTTTTGTTATGCTGTGCTCAGCTGATGAACCAAATGACATCCGGGGTAGGACTGTCATCCTGTGTGATTCTAAAAAGTACAGCTTCAAATTGATGGTTGGATAGATGGCCACTGTTAGGAAACATATCAACAACCGAGCCTGTGTTGCTGTAGATGTGCTGTGTGCATTTTGTCTGTAACCAGGAGGCTCTTTCTTGAGCAGTGATGCACGCAGCGCCAACTAATGATTGTAACTCCTACTATAAAATATTTTTGTGTATGTTGGGCTTTCTTCAGACTGAAAGAAAACATCATCAAGCATGCTGCATTTAGGAATGGTTTAATCTGACTAAACGTCAGAGTTCACAGACGACTCCGTAACGAAAGACAGAAGCCCCACAGCTTTATTGCAAAATGGAACAAAACCTGAAAACTTCTATAAAATATTTATTTATAAATAGATAAACCAGACAAAAGCTCACTCCTGTCTGCACACCTTGACAGGCATACCTGTATACAGTAAATGATCAGCATTTGCCAACAGTCCCCGGTAGATCATCGGATTTGAAGACAATTCTTCGGAAACTCACTAACCTTGTTTACGGAGTGCCAGGATTAAAACAGCCAGATTTTTTTTTTTTTTTTTTTTTTTTTTTTTTGTTTTTTTTAATTTTAAAAAATATAAAAAACACATTTTTAAAATTTAAAAAAATNAACCCCAACACCTTTTTTGGGGGGGGCGAAGTTAAAAACACCCAATTTTTTTTTTTTTTTTTTTTTTTTTCTGTGTGTTTGACATCATTAGAAAGCTTAGAAATCACACTTTCAGAATCTGTAAATAACTCAAAAACGCAACCAGGGAGACTTGTGGTTTTGTCATGGTCAGTCGCAAATATTTGGGACATTAAATTTTGTCATTTATATTCAAAAGTGCACTTCCAGAAGAGATGTGAATCATTTGGCCAGGCGTCTAAATCTGCATTAATTCAATACCTCAAAGACTGGGTTTAAGCCAGTTGCTTTGTGTGACTAAGCAATTTCTCATGACTTTAACAATATCACATTTCATAGTTTCTCTGAAGGCACAAGACTTGATATTCATGCAGCTGGAACTGGATTTGCTTGATGTGAAGCAAAGCAAACTAATTTTGGTTGTGCTCCCTTTGTAATGTAAAACAGCATCATGTTCCCCTACGTGTTGTAAACCCGCATCTCCTTCTTCTTATGTGGTATTTGCCAAATATAATTAATTTAAATAGATGTTGCTGTAGGCTGCTTATGCAACACATCTACTACTTACTTTTGACTGTCATAAAAGACAGGCATTATCAGAGTAGGTGTATATGTATATAAAATAATGTGACACTGACATGGATGGAAACCACATTGGACAGCCCGAGTCCTATAATGCAGTAAATTTTGCAGCAGTAAAAAACATTATTTCTTCTTTTTGCCTTTAAATGAACTATAAATTATCCCTTAAAAGTCATACTGCTGTGGCTCAAAGAAACACAAAAGAATTCAGGGCAATCCAGGTTAGAAGACAAAGATATATCTGGAGGGTAAAATTAGCTGAAGGGAAGTGGAGGAATGAAGCATACCAGCTGAGAGAGAACCCTGCAGAGTTTTTGTGACAAAGTGAGGCAGAGACGACAGTGCTAAAAATAAAGATACCGAAGCAGAGCGACGTAAACAAAACTAAAGTGCCACAAATGACTTTTGCAAAAAAAAAAAAAAAAAAAAAAAAAAAAAGTTTCTAAAAAAAAATTTTTAGGAAAAAAAAAAAAA
>NW_015112976.1:62670-67190 GCF_001443285.1 Poecilia latipinna
AAAAAAAAAAAAAACCAAAAAAGAGGGCCAAAAAAAAAAAAAAAAGCCCAAAAAAGTTTTTTTAAAAAAAAAAAAAAAAAAAAAAAAAAAAAGTGTCTCATAGACAATCATAATGCAGACAAACACAAACACACACATCAGATGACATTCACGCCCTTGGTAAAGCAGAGGAAAACTGAATACGCTGCAAGTCAGAGGATCTGGAGTATAGTGATAAGTCTCAGGGAAAAAGAATGAAAGTCATGATAATTAGTCATGATAAAGTATTTGGCTTTAACAGTGTGAAAGCAAACTGGAAGTGTTTGGAAGTTCTTTTCAGTACTTGAATAACAAATTTGCCCTTATATCATCTGAAAGCCAAATTAACCCATCTCATGATAAAACTGAAAAATAAAAATCGTGAAATTGTATTCTTTACTTCCCAGACTTATTTGTTCAGCTCTTATGTGCTATAGGCACAAAACAAAGATGAAACAGAAAAACAGTCACTGCATTTTGTGAACAAATCACACAGGGAGTGTTACATCACTTTTGACATTCAAAAATATCTGCAGTGTCTGATTGGAGGAGCTGCAGAAAAGAGGATGATCAAGCTGAAGAATCAAGTTTAGTTCCAGTCCAGACAGCTTATGTTGTAAAGAAACTCTACGTTGAAAAGCAATTTATTTTGTTGCTATGATGCACACCTCGTCTTAGTGATTATTAGCTTTAAAGATATTCTAATCTGTGAATATATAAAATTTTGCAAGATTACAGAAATGGGCCTCCTCCATTAGGTGACTGGGTTGGACTTGAAGACGGTGCATAGAGCTCCATCATCTTTCACAAATACCAACTCAGCTGACTCAGAGTAATTCATGCAAAAGGACATGTTGCACAGGACATGGACCTGATTTTCACTAAAATCAACAGCAGCTTTATAAATTACTGTAAAGTTTATGCTCACGTAATGTCACACAGTGACTTGCATGAGCTCAGTTTGCACATGGCCTGCACACACATACATGAGTGCTTCATTATTTTAAAGCATTGTTTGGTGTTCATAAAATGAGAACTTATGATCACAAGCTAACACCAGACTTCTCAGAACCCTTTCACCTTAACCACTGACTTAAAACTCTTTACAAACCAACTGAACTGAGAAATCATTACACTGATGTTTGTTGTTGTAACTGTCTTTTACCTTCTCTAAGACATTAATTTCATTACTGATGTCACTTACAGCTCAGTCTTCTCAGAAATGTCAAGGATACTTAAAAAAATAGGATAAATGAAATATTTTCTAATTTGTAAAATTAAATTTAGGCTTTTAATCTCAACGTGTGTCATAAAGCCATAGTAAAAAGTGTTGTAGCTTATCACCTTTAACCTACGATTGTTCAGATTCTCAGAACTGTCTTGCCGTTTAAAAAATAGTGCCACAGCTCATTGTTTTGCTTTTCAGTACAATGACTGTGAGCTGTGATAAACAGCTTTTTAATTGCAAGAGCCTGGAGTGTGACCAGCTTTAGAAGTTTGCATTTTACGCCACTGAGTTGTTCTGGTTGCAGCATAGCTCAACCTTACTTTTAATGAAATACAAAAACACACCTACTCAAAACACAAGCACGTATTAATTTACATGAACAATTACGTTTTATTTATTCTTCGCTATCTTTTGTAATTTTTTGCTTCCTTCTGTAGGAGTTCCTTCAACTTTTGAAGGAACAACTTTTGAAGACACCAAGTGCGAAACTCCTAAATATTGCTGTAGGAATAATCCACCTGTCCATCTATCCGTCCATCTGTCTGTCCGGCTCTCCCCGCTCCATCCTTCTCAGTATCATAAAGGACTGGAATCTACCTTCCATTAATCCATAGCTTGTAATCATCAATGCGGACTGGGATGCAGACATCCACGATCACACACTGAGATCCGGTCCATGAACAACACAGGACTGGTGACGAGGGACTGCCCAGGCATAATATATCACACCTTGTCAACAGGCTCACACTAGCACTAAGAATGCAGACACAGCTCTGACATTGTGTATACAAGAACCACATCCATTAAAAGCAGCCCAGGTACCCCATACTTCTATAGCAACTTCCACAAAATGCATCAAGGGACATGATGGAAAGCTTTCTTCAGATTCACAAACCTCAGAGGGGTTGGGCAGCCAAACTCCCATGAGCCTCCCATAACTTCAGCAAGGGCAGAGATATGATCAACTCTTACGGTCCAACTAAGACCATAAGAGACCACATTAACATCCATACTGGTATTAATAAAAATGTGCACCTGTCCAGTACCGAGTTGGACCACTTTTTGCCGTTAGAAGCTCTTTGCCACACAGATTCATCAAGGTGGGAAACATTTCCCCAGAGATTCATTCATTGGATATTTGCCGTTTACTGGTCATTCTTTGTAAACCTCAGAGATGGCTGCAAAAATGTCAGGAGATGAGCACTTCCTGAATAATATTTAGGGATTTAAGGCTCAATATATAACAAATGACAACCATCTCTATTCTGATAAGGACATAATTGGGGTCTGAACCCATTGGGCTGTAAGAGACCCTGCTTCTCCTTACAAAGGAGCGATTGGTGTTGGACATAGATAATCAATATGCAATTATTCTGTCAAAGGGAAGCAAAATGAATATGCATGAAAAAAAGATGGAAGGCCTCCGTCTTTTTTCCAGAGTTTTAACAAATCTGATGAAACACTGCCCTCGCCCAATTTCCACGTGTGAATAAATCAATGACAAAGTAGAAGACAATATCTCTTCTTCTCACCCCGTCGTTCTCTCCCCCCTTGTTCCATCTCTGTCTGCCTCTAATAAAACCGACTGGCCTACGACTTCTCCTCCCTTCCCTCAGATCTGTTTTACGGTGAGCTTTTTATAAGCAAGACATCCGGGGTGGTGATGAGACAAACGCAAAGTAGAGCTCCGAGAGGTCTGCATTATTTGTGTGGAAATGATTTAAGCCGTGTTTAAACAGCACTTGATTAGTGAAACTTATTCTACCCTGAAAAGCATTTTTGCCTTATCATCACAGCCCTATCATTACTCTTCATAAAAAGTACCATAGCCAGAAGAGGAAAATATTCTTTATCAGGATACAATGCTGCTGGCTTTTAGCTTTCATTAGAATAGATTCATAAATACAATGCTGTCCCCCTGTTGTGTAAGAATTGCAAACTATGGAATTGCCTCAACAATAAGCAACAATCGACCTCAGGCTCTTAATGCCACATTATACAGTATGAAACATCCATCTTTTGCTCTCATATACACGCAAGTATAGAAAATCCATGTGCACACAATATTACATCAGCACTCACATATGACTTCTGCCTCTTTCTTGGTTTTGCATCACAGGAACACCAAAGAATACAAAGGCAGCTGCTGGTCATTTTAACTTGCCAGTCTAATTTTTTTTTTTTTTTTTTTTTAATTATTAACAATTAGCATATTTGACAGCGCAATCCCAGTGTGTTATAAGCATTGAATATATTCAGTAAGATTTCATATATGATTATTTTGGATCAGATCTTAATCTCCACAAACAACTTAGCCAGTGCATGACTTACTTACAGGTTGTGTCAACAATAAGTAAACAGCAGGAGAGTATTTCTATGAATCCGACTCCCACTCACATTGATCCTGCTTTGTCTAATTGGAAGAAAACTGTTGTAGAAACAGCTTAGTCAGAACGTCAAAGGCACTCAGCTCAAAAGTGCAAGACCGCACTTAAGGTCAAAACTTGTATTATTTTATTTATATGCAGACATGTTTAATATACTAAATTCATTGCCATTTTCCTTGAGGCTCACAAATGGCACTTACAGATGAAGGACTGTTTCGAGAGAAGGCAAATTCACAGAAGCTGCAAGACGTATACACACACTGACATTTGCATGCCTTGCTGTGCACAACCCTCCCATGCACGCTTGTGCATGCTGGGGTGGAAACGGAGGATAGTCATTTGATATTTTTGCAGGGCAGAGCTGAGATGAATTAATTATTCCAAGTTTGGGTTTAGCTTCAAAGTTAGGTCTTCCTCCAAGGAATGCCTGCCTCTAGACTTTAGTAATGTATCTGTTTCACTTAGAGCTAAATATAACTTTGCTTTGCATTCAGACTGCAGCGCATATATTAATGGTAGAGCAGTTTTTTATGAAATCACTTGATATTTTTTGTGTTTTCTTTGTATGATATTGACATTAGTACTGATTCAATTATATATGCAACTGGAGTACTAAGAATGTATTTTAAAGTTTAAAGTACATGAGAATAATTTGATTATGGCTATGTAATGACCTTTAGTTGTACTGCAAGGCAGTATTTGTGTACTTGTAATCCTGCACATTGGGATCACCATTATACACTTTAGCTGATGCACTAGTGGGAGTCATTGAGAGAAAGAACACGAATCAATGCGAACTCACTACTCACTTTCTACTTGTATGTTTAGGTTGTTGTCCTGCTAGTAGATCAGTCTCCAATCCAGACTCATGTCTTTTTGCAACTTTA
>NW_015112976.1:70414-91110 GCF_001443285.1 Poecilia latipinna
AACAGATTTTCTGCCACTTTTTTCAAAACTTTTTAGCAACTCCAGTTTTCCTTGGCCTGTGAAGATAAGCACAGCTCAAGTCTGCCACAAACGTGCTTCACTGTTGGCATGACATATTTAGGGTAATATGCAGTGTTAGTCTGTCAACACACAAAAAGTTGTATTTTAGCCACATTTGGCCAAAACATAACTTTTGGCCAAAAGTTGAGTATGAGCCAATTTGGCTATGCTCACACAGTAAGCAAATGCAAACCAAATTAATTTCTTTGCCCAAATGTGGCCTACACTGAAGTCTCATTGCAGTCACATTTAAGTAGCAGCATGAACAACCACACACACACACACACACAAAATGGATTTCAGCAAAAAATCGGAATAGATCAAGACTTCATGTCTGTTCACTAAAGTTCTTTAAATTTTCAGTCTTACATGGCACAATGTTTTTTAGTACCATTAACTGTATTTTCACAAGTAGCTATATTTTTTATATGAAATATGAAAGCATTTCACTGAAAATCACACAAATAATGTAGATGAATACAATATTTAAGCATCCTAAGTCTTAAAAAATATGTTTTAGCCATATTAATTTAAAAATTAATATTAATTGTAAATTAATTTAAAAAAAAGATCAATATGGGATGCTAAAAAGAAAAAAAATAAATGTTCAATGTTTTGTATCCCTAAAAACTCAATGGGTAACATGAAAAAAATATATTTCAATCTAAATACAGAAAACAAATCTATCCACCATCAAATGAAACATCAAGGCTTTTCAGGCTCTCCAGTTTAAATGTGAACAAATGTATTTTGTTTGTCGTACAAAGCCCAATAGGATATATCCAGTTCTTCGCATTTTCAGCTATTGCAAAAAAGGGCACTCAAAGTCTGCCTTCAAAATGTGCTCTTGATAAATGCCTGACTGCTCTAGTGAGGCGCAACCTGAACAGATCAAATTAACAAGCAATACTCTGAGGATTTCTTCAGCATTGTTCACCCACTGTGTGTGGATTGGCCACCAGAGACAAAGTGAACGGCAATAAAGGAAGATGAGAGAGGGATTTGGATAAGTCACCCAGGATCACCCCATTATATGAGCCATTTTGTTAGAAACTCTCATCAGCGTGACTGGGATTTCCAAGGCTGCTTCAACACAGCTGTCCGCAGGAGGTAATTTTGTGTGTCATCGATAAGCAAAGGATAATAAATACTTTCATTGATGAAATTGAGAAAATTAAAAGTTGAAGCTACAGCCTTAAAAATAATGTTAACAGAAACTTATATATATTCTGTGAAAGCCATGCTTTACTGAACAATAGGTCTTAGGATGGATAGATTCACACCAGCCTTGTTTAATTGAACTCTAGCTCGTTTGTCTACAAAGCCAAGTTCTGTTGGTGAAGTGTGAATCTGCAGTCGAACTCTGATGTGGACCAAAATACCAAACTCTGGTCCACCTGAAAACCTCTGTTCAGTTAAAATGAACTCTGGCTTGGTTTGAATCCATATGTGAAAGCCAAGCGGACATGGGCCGCTCCAAAAGCAGGAAGCAAACTATAGCACATGGCATTCTGGGTAAACACAACCAAAACAAATGCAGGAATCTAATGTTATCTGGAGAAATGGCTTGTGGTCTTTTACCAAAGACAAAAGAAAAATTCTTCAACCGCTACTTCATTTTTGTTTACATTTTGTGAAGATGGAAGTTGTGCTCATGTCTTCTTCAGACATGTCTTCCTCTGTCCCACCTCCCAGTGATCTGTTCTGTGAAGTGATTCAATCTTGTCATTTACCAAGTTGACCTCCGATCACCTGAAGAACATTTCCAGGATTAAAGGACTAATGTCCCAGCAAAATTTAGAGAAACTCATCCATGCGTTTGTTTTTAGTCTCACAGATTACTGCAACCGCAACAGCGAAAACTGCAAAACAGCTGAAACACTGAGTTCCTTTAAATCCAGACACCCACACCCATTTAGTGTTTCTTTTGAAACATTATAAATGAAACGTTGACAAACACTCTGATGTGTAATAATGCCACAAGACAAAATGTTGTTTCAATTGTTGACTGTGTCTTCTATGACTTTACTTTTTGTGTTTTTATGATGTAAAACACTTTGAACTGCCTTGTTGCTGAAATGTGCTGTACAAATAAACTTGATTGAACCTTGATTGATTGACAGGTCCCACAGTAATCTGCCTAATGAGGCTGATAAGGCTTTATAAACAAAAACTGTGATGAGGCTATAATCAAGTGGTGTCCCATCTTAGTAATTTTGATCTAAATTTCAAGTTTTATTAATAATTGCCTAAGCAGTTGTTTGTAGTTATTCACAACCAAAACTAGATTGCTATTGTGGCACACGTTCAACTTGTACAGAACAAGTTAGCATGTTTCTTCACATTTCATTGCTTTGTTGTTGCTTGTTTGTTGAACTAGAGCCAACTAGTTCATCAAAAGTCTGTTGGCTTGATAATTATTCTTGGCAATAGTGTAAGATAATGGTTTTGTTCTGCAGGTCCCACAACAATATCTGGCTGGTGCTTTAAAATCAAATTTGTCTAGTCTAGTTTGCCCTGAACTGCCTCATGCATTTTTGTTGTTGAATGGTCCAGAAACATACGCAGCCACACAGAATATAAACACAGCCCATTAAAGGACAAACACTCATAAAACTCAGGGGGGAAAAAAACAACAATTAGTCATATTTTGAACACACAGGCTATTCCTAGCAGTACCAATACTCCTTTGTTATAAAAGGAAATTCCATCTGGTTACAAATTCCTTAAAATAAAAGAGCAAAGCCAATAACAATACATTTCTTTTATCGAGAGTAAGCTACAATTGCACTCTTTAATAGCTATACCCTTTAAATTTGCCAATGTTTCTTCTGACTAGAAGTAATAATACGTTGAGAAGTCCAATCACAGTTCTAGTTTAAATCCGAGAGAGAATCTGAAGGGGTGGGATAAAGATTAGGGCAGTGACAAGGAAGTCTTTCAACCACAGACATTGAGCTCGTCAGATAGTGTCAAAATACCTGAGAAAAAAAAGCTACTCCGGCACCATAAGATTTTGATGGCTGAATTATTGCTGTAGATTCATTGATCAATGAGAAGGGTACATGTATAATGTGAACTCATTTTACATTGTTTTAATATATCTTGAGAGGTGTGTGTTTCATGCTCTATACAAGCAAACATCTTGGTTTATTGAAAATGTTAAACCCAATAGCTTACCTGAAGTTATAAAGCAAAGTAAGATTGTATGTAATGGACATGGGAGACATGGAACCTGCTTTAGTGCCCTCTTGTTGAAAACAAAATATTCATTCATGCCGCTCAAAATCAAATTTTGTTTGGAAATGTGCTTTACTTCAGAGATGCAGGGATTGTTCAGATTGCACCTTTGTTTCACTTATGTCCATTTGTGAGTCAATATTTTCCTCAAGCATCTAACCATTACTCCTGTCTCAACATTCCCTTTCAACTGGAACATGAGCTGTATTGATCAGAGGACTAAAGCTGGGATTGATCCCTGAGAAGATGCTGTGGCTTTTGGTCCGCCACAGCAGCCATAGAGCTCTGCAAATGTAAAATTAGCACATGATGTAACTCTAAACAAACGTAAAATGTTTTTATTTGATAAAAATGTTAGCTTCCAAGCTGCTACTTAGTGCAATATTGAACAGTACATTTGTTCTTTAAATGGCTTTTGTGTGTCATGCGCCCACTATAAGTAAAACACTCTTATAAGGAAGGCTGAAATGAAAGCTATACTTCACTATTAGGCCCTCTCTTCAGAGAAGAGAACTAATGACCAGACAAGAGCCCTTGTCATGTACTTCAGTTGAACTCAAGGCAACTTATTCTTGTGATATCAGCATTTAAATATTAATTTGAAATCCTACAAAGGACCAAAAGTCTTTGAGGTAAATCAAGCAGAACACAACTCATTGATAAATGTTGCATGCTCCCTATAGTCATTTAAAAAAAGACTTTCAAATAAATCTTGTCACACAACAATGGTTGTGAGTGATTATTTGATGTTAAAGATAAAAAAAATGGTTCTGTGCCAGGTCTTGAATTCAACTTTCTATTTTGTCTTGAAATAAAATCCATGCACCCATGTTACCAATTTGGAGGCTTGCCATTGATTCATCCAGACTGGATGAATAAGTGCTCTGATGTTTGATGCCTTACCAGATGACCTCAAATTGCCACTATCCATCTGCATTGACGCTTACCCTACATAAGTTAAACGGGGAGTTTATGTTTCTTCTCCCAAAACCTATCCAGTGGATAAAAACTGCAAAAAAACATTCAGATCTAGTGTTTGTATGCTTGGTTTAGTTAATAGTACATCAGATTTCTGTTTCTTTAAACAGAAGGCCCTGGTTTACAGAACATTGAGGTAGACGTGTGCAGGCATTTATTTACGAACTGAAAAGGATTTTGACTTTCAAGATGCTATCTGTTGGAACAGACAAGCCAATAAAAATCACCTTGGTTTGCATGATGCATTTCTTAGCTTTAGAATAGTCTTGAATCAGAGTTAACAACTGTGACACCATGCAGATATTCCAAAACTAAATCCATCCAAAACCCTGTGGGGATTCTTAAAAAGATCAGTGGACAAGATTCGTCATCTCAGTTTGTTAGATTTTGAGAATCTTTAGAAGGTAGAGTGAGCAAATATGGCCAAATCCTACCACAAAAGATTGAATGCTGAGATTGAATCAAAAGTTGTTTCACCAATGCATCATTAATTTTCATAACTTAATTTTAAAACTTTTATGAGCCAGTTTGTGCTTGAAATACTTATTGCAATTTACAAAATAAGTAGATTTATTAAAACAGAAGTAAACAAATTACTGTTTTATTGTACTACTTTGACAAGCTTTAAAAGTTTGTTTACCGTAATAAACGTCAAGAAATTGAAATCTTTTTGCTCATTATGAGAAAATATTCCACTAAAAAGCTGTTTGAAAAAATCAAGACAGTGGAGCTGTACGCAGTAAGAGATTTAGTCTTCACTAACACTCATCATTATTATTCACACAGAGCAAGGATCCTGCTGCACTACATTAAACCAAACCGGGGTGGAAACAAATCCAAACAGTAATAAGAGAGAAACCGAAAGCATCAGATGAATTTCAAAATGTGTTTTGTGCAATATCATTGTCTGAACTGTAAAATCAGATATAAAACTGAATCATGTCAAGTCTTGGAATATTGATTTATCTGACTGGGGAAATTTTCTATTTTTGTATTTTATCTTTTTGTATTTTACCATAAACTGATACCTTTAATTGAAATGCATCTTTCCGTCATTGCCATTAAATCTATATAAAAAAAAAAAAACGAGCTTTAGTTCAAGCACAGGAGCCAAACAGAATTTTATAGCAGGTTAGAAAGTATAGCAGATGACTCACATTACCTTTTTGTCAGAGTTAAGAAGAGAGAGAACAAAAAGCAGAGGTAAAGAGTCGTTCTGACAGGCAACACCATGAGGAGCAGAAGCAGCAGTGGTGCTGGGATCAAGATACACCTGCTGCTTTCACAAGAGCTCTTCAACAACATGAAAGTGGTAAAAAAAGGAGGAAAAAAGGCTATTTTAGGCTGCAGAAATTATTCTAGCTTACTATTTTGATTACAGGACCTAATAAAGCTGTACGATTTGTTCCCAAATCTATCTTTGTAGAGACTTGTAATCACATTATGCGCAGCATTTTTCTCATCAACATACAATTGGTGTTTTTTACCTGCACACTGGGATACGGCAACACATGGGGCTCATTTTGCAAATACCAATCATGTTCCTCTGTTTCAGCCCATATTGAAAACTCTCACCAAAATGTTACAGATGTATATTAATGTGCATTAATGTGCAGCTTTGAAACTGCAAAAGGGAAAAAGTTACATTTAACATGTTAATATCTGAGATTGAAGGATATCATCAACCAAACCACATCTGAAAATTGTACAGAAAGAAAGAAAATAGGCTTCAACAGGCACAGAGGTCAGCCCTGAAATGATGAGTGACAGGGACAATCAGGACTCTGTCTCCCAGTGTGTGGCTTTTACAAAGCACTGTGCTGCATGTCTTCATTATGGGCACACTGGGAGCATCACGTAAGTGGGCTAACTCTCACCAATCCCTCACGTTAATCAACATTGAGCACTTGGATTTAAGCCCAGCAGGTATTATCTATGCATCATAGCTGCTGCATAATAAAAGAAGAATGACTACGGGACTCGGCAGAACACGTAAATGTTACACTAACACTAGACCGGTAAAAGCCAGCTCATTGTTCTACGCTATTTGCTTCGTACAGAGCATCTGGGCTCTCTGCTATTGAGAAACGATTGCGATCCGGAAGTGTGGACTGTGTTGAGGCTTTAAATTTTACCTAATTCCTAACGTTTGCCTGTGACGTATGTAATGGGCTAGCTCGATGCTAAGAAGTTGACCAGAAATTGCCTGTGCTGCAAACAATCATCTTACACTGCGGAGAGAAGTGCCGAGCTGAAAGAGGCAGATGTTAATGTTAGGTAAATATTTTGAAAGCGTGGCCAAATATAACTCCATCGCCTTTGGAGGAAGTGGTGTAGCGAATGAAGCTTTTCCACTTCCCCCACTGCAACTGCTAAAATTCCAGGCAGACTAAAATTCTAAAACGGCACAGAAAATTGACATCATCATTCACAACTTCTCCTTCTGTTCTCTGATTGGCCTGGTAGAAAATGTACCGGAGACAATCCAAGTTAATGGGAGAAAGCCCAGACTGTGCTGGAATTTTTGGCAGATTTTTTTTTTTTTTTTTTTTGAGCAGAATTGCACAAGAAGGCAACAGCCCGGCTGCAGCAACACTTCTATAACCTTATTTAAGGGAAAGTAGCTCAACATGAAACAGAAGGGGGCGGGACAGTTTTCTTACATGTTTTAAAAGCCAGAGATGAGATTTTAATGTATTACTTTTTTCTTTTTTTTCCCCACAATGCAACTCTCACATATTTCTAAATGTAAAAGACCTAATTGCAGGACAATCGCTTCTACCAGAAGTTTTAAAATTTATATGGTTCTCATGGGAATTTTGTCTCCACAGTGGCTGACACGGTACAACAAGGTCTCCTGAGGGTCAATTATCTCATATTGTTCAACCCATGCCTGCTCCTTCACCATCTCCTGAAAGGGCTACATGTCTGTGGCAGTGCAAAGATTTGCACAATAGAAATGGGGTTTTCAAAGTAAAGGAATTATGATTTCACATTAGAAATAAAAGTAAAACACACAATTTAGTAACTTTGTACTTTGCTCCTGCAGAGCAGTAGGTAATTTTTTGTTTTTATTTTGAAACAGATTTGAGTTGAGTTTACTCAGGCACTAAAAAGCAAATAAATAAATGTAAAGTACAATAAATAACTACTATTTTCACATACACTGTTTTCAGTACTATTAAATATATGTTTGTTTTAATATTCGCAGTCTTCAAATTGTTAGTTCTTTTCACAATACTTGTATGGCAATAGGATTTTAACAATGTTGAAAAATAAATCACATATTAATCAAATATTAGTCTTTTATTAGCATTAGTATTTAATAAGCATCAAAGAGTGAAAGTCACTGTACCCTCACAAAGTCTCAAGTGTTTAAAATGAAGGAATCACAACATACATATATATATATATATATATATATATATATATATATATATATATATATATATATATATATATATATAGCATGGAAATGTTTCTGTATTATTACTGTGACCTCAACAAGAAAGACAAAATGAGGACCTAGAAAGCACTACAAACCTTTCACTTAATGGGCTCTCATGCTCCATGAATGATTGCCTGCAACGGTGGAGAACACCATTACACTTTTCCCCATTTTCATTCTTCATCATGAAAAACAGGGCGAACGAATTGGACAGCCTGAAAACAAAACAAGGAGGAAGTTGTTGATTTTGCTTCAACATTACATTTTCTCCTGCCTTTAAAATTAAAGCTCTGCCACACTGGTGTAATAGAATTCATTTACAATCTGTACTCCTTGTGCAACATTGCCTTGTTCTCAAACATGTTTTTTTTTTTCCTCCTATAGGGTTAATGCTTCCTCTGATATTTAAACTAAAATACGCATTAACATTGTTTTTTGTACTTTTAAGCATCTTAAGTAAACTGGTAAATTATTAAAATTGGGTTTTAATTTTAAAATTGTAGGACTTTTTAGAGCAGCAACATCATAGCTAATATTTAATTTACAACATCATTTCAGAGTTCGAGCATAATTCTAAGACAACACAAGTCCAGGGTAGTTTTATTTTATTTTATTTTTTTACAACATTTTTTTGTGGAGTTGGATATGGAACCTTTACCGGAGGTCAGAGAGAGGCACCAATGAACAATGACAGATTTACAAGGAAAATGATTTAAGTATTTTTCACAGATTTACTGCAGCCTTGAACTTTAAGACATAACCCAGAGGAGCTGTATGTGGAAATGCAAATGATGAAATCAGTCAAACTGGACAGTAAATGGCTCACTATTGGAGGAAAAGGCCCATTATATCCGATGAGCCTATGTGTGAAAGGTGCAGGTAGCTGATGAGAGACTTCACAGTAATATACTGAACTACCTGCTGGTTTGAAATGAGGAAAAAAAATGTTAGAATGAGTATCTGTCATTTACTAAGACAGCATGACTTGTGATACATTACATCTCCTTAATTAAATTAATTGCAAAGTTAAAATATCTTATTTAGTAGTTTGCATAAAGGTAAATCAAGATATTTAAAATTGCATTTACAGTTATGATTTAATTGCCAAGTTTATTTTGTAAAAATGCAAAGAATCATCTTTGCTGTTTAATTGCTGTTACTAATCTGTCAGATTGAATCTGATGGCATCAAGGTTTTCCAAAAAGTCAGCATATTTATCCAAGATAAACCTTTATTTGTTAGCCCTGGAGTGAGTACCTTTGTGTTGCTAGACCTTATTAACACGCACACTGGTCTGCTCATGTAGCTAGCGGCTAGCTAGGCTAATCGCCTGGAAAGGCTAATCGGCAAGTCACAACTCTTAAAAAAGTCACAATGATAAAACAGCACCCTACAACACAAAACTATTTGGCCAAAATAGTTGATACTCAGTAGAACATGGTTTTATCCTACTTATGTTATTTTTCACTAGATACTAACCTGAAAATACAGGACGACAGGATGGCGTAGCTTCTGGAATGGGCTCTTTGCACATACGGCGCTGATGTCATATCCGCATGAGCGACATGCGGCTTTCTTCCTTCTGCCTTGAGTTACCATGACAGCTAGAAAAGACAAAGTCATATTTCAAAAGCAAATAAAGTAATACCACGAACATTGTTGTCTTCCAAATATAATAGGCTTTTAAGTTTTCATGGATTTTCAAGCGATCCTGAATTAAGAAGATGATGGCTTGTAAATATTTGTCTGTCTAACTTTTATTTATTTTCAAATAAAACATCTTCTCAAGTTTCTAGAAGAGAAAGAACACACAAAATACTTCCAAACAACCATTCACAATGGAATAGTTGTATGTTTGTCACACTGACTATGTTTTTGACCTACTTGCGATGGCTATCAAATGGGTATTAATAAAAATCTTTTGGTTGCAGAGAATGTCTGACATTCATCTGGGAACAATAATTTATTTTTCTCTTATCTTGAGAAATAAGCCAGAGCTTCATTTAGAACATTTAGATATATTACTTGCTCTTTGGAATAAAAAAAATAAAAACACTTCAATGCATATTTATAATTCTGAGGTAATCCAATAATTACAAAGTGCTGCCAGGACTTAATTAGGTGTAGTAGGATAATAATAAAGTAATGACATATTACAAAACTGATCATGTTTTCATTGCATAAGTATAGCAACAGCATATTTGTATTTTGCTTAAATTATGAAACTTTGCATGTTTAGAAATTTATAAACATTTGCTGATATACAGTTTTGTCTCTAAATTTAAAAGTGGAAAGAAATAAATCTAGTGTATGTTTTAGCTTACTTACAGATTTCTAACAAGAGTTTAATTGTTTTGTCATGCAAGAGTGTTTTTCTTTGATTTTTTTTTCCTGTTTTATTTTCATCTCAAGACTTAAATGTCTAAGTAGGTTTAGCTCAGTCATCACAACACAAGAACTAATGAAAATTAATAAGTTTTCACATGAATAACGTTCAAATAACTTTCACATTAGACTCATCACATTCTCTAAAGGCCTGAGTGATTTACCGTGTGGCTGCTCTCCAAATGGCCTCTTTGCAATTGTCCTTTTGTCAACCTGAATGCCAATCAATTATTACGGTGTAGAAGAGCTGTTGGCAACCATTAAGATACCTGCAGATCACAACATCAGTTGCATCAGTTGTAAATCACACTAAAGTTTATTGTTTCGTTTTGTGAATCTGTATTTTGAGTCATAAAATTGCGCCAGTTATAACACCCAGCTGGTTATTCATCAAACTGAGTACTTCAGAAAAAGAAAAACAACAAAAAACATGTTGCATTAAAAATATCCCTTTGCAATTCTCCTCATGAGCTTCATTATTTAAATGAGTTGAACAGCTTCTAATTTCAGGATTCTGCAGTCTTGTGTTTCAAAGCGATAAGAAGCTTTTGAATACAAGAATAAATAAACAAAATTGCTTGTTAAAATGGACACCAAGTGACAGCTTTTTGGCTGAACTCGCTAAATGTGGTATATTGCTCAGCTAGGACATTAAAAGATAAAGGATTGTGATATTCAGCAGAGACTCGCCTGGTGCTGGTTTTTAATAAGCCGGCGACTATGAGCTGCAGAGATCTCTGGCAATGTGCATTTCCACAGGGACTGCGTTGTTGTACTGACCTCCTACACTGGCTCTCCATGAACCTGCCACTGATTCGTCGTTTCTCCTTTTTTCTCTGCTCACTGGCCATAAAACAGTTGACGCTTGGTTGGATTCATTCTTTTGAACGTAGGAATTTTTGTAACTGATTAAGAAAATGAAACATCCTTTTACGACACCCTCTGAATCGGTCTATGAGCTGTAAAAACAATTTAATTTTATTTGCCAATAATATCCGTTATTTACTAGTACATGGCTATATTTCTGCCTTTTTTCAGATTAAGAATACACACTTGGCCAGTTGGGTTTCATTTTAGATTAGATACATATTCCTCCCCAGGGTTTTACTGTTAGGCATCTGACAAATTTAACATAATGGCAAAGTCGTGAGTTATCTGATATATTAAAGGAGTAAGGAGTTTAGAGTTTGACTGCAATCGGTGGGTTGCCGGTTCGATCCCCGCTCTGTCCGCTTTTGTTGTTCTGTTGTTGGGCAAGAGACATAAAATACATGTATTCTGAAGAAAATAAATAAAAGTAATAATTTTTTTCTTTTTTAAAAAAGAACGATTTACCATTTATATTTCAAAGTAAACCATTTAAAGAACTTCGAAGAAATTTTATTTATTATTCGGATAATAAATACAATATATTTTTTGTTTGTTTTTCAAATGTGGTTGTTTTGTGGTCTTTTTAGCCAATATTTGGATATTGAATATTACAGCCAAATATGCACAAACACTTTTTAGCTATTTTGATCAAATTGAAAGATTCAGAGTTGAAAATATTTAAATGAATGTTTTTCAGCCATCTTCCAAACACTGCAGCTGTGCATAAGTAAAGCCGGGTTGCCCTTTCAGTGGTCATCATGTTGTAAAAACATATTTTAAACTTTGAAGTCAAGTTTCTGAATGGCTGACATTAACATTGTCCTTAAATAACATTTTAATGTCTTTATAATGAGCATGGAGATAACATGGACACAGTCTGTATTATCTTCCATTATGATGTGTATTTCTTTCTGTCTGCAGTAGTAAACAGCAATCAGATTTTTTGTGTCACTTTTGAAGTAAGAACATCTTCCTCTCTGAGTACATGACTCGTTTTCCAGTGGATAACACTTTCTTGCGAACTCCAATAAGCATCTTCACAAAATCCTTTGCTTTTCTTCTGAGGTTGATGGTTTGCATCAAACACAGATTCATATCTGGGACAACCTATCTGCTTCCTACAATATGTGATGGTTGGACGTATCCAGGTGCTTGGCTGGACATGTGCAGGTGTGAATATAATTGTCTGAAGAGATAAATGTGGCACCTCCAAGCCACAATCTGGGAATTATAATCAAGAATTGGACCAGAGTTGTAGAGGTTCACAGTTCTTTTCCATGGATAATGTTTTTTAACAATCTCACAAGATGTCACGTAAGGAAGACATGGATTTAAGGTATTGCCTATTGTCCATTAAAGGATGTTTTCAATTATTGCCCGGGGTTTCTCAAATCATTTTAAACCCATAATAGCATTAGTGTATTTAAACTTGAATGTAAATATCTGGTGTCAGGTGGATTAAATTTATAAAATCACAAGTGCACTCACATTAATGCCTTCTCCAAAGGTGATACTACAAAAGAGAAAAACACATATTTGTTTTTCCTGTGCTGTGCTTGTTTTATTGCGGCGCTCTGGACTTGTCAATGTGACGATAATGTCTTACATTTGATTCTCTGCTTCATTTTAGGAAGTGTTTTGGAGTAATTCCTATGACATTTCTCACCAGCTGAGCGTGAACCGCAGCTCCCACAAGCCTTTTATTATTCCTTTATGACTCTTGCTCGAGATCCTGCTCTTTGACCCAACATCCACAGCTGGAAGTTTGTGTCTGTGCAGGATCGATAAAAACTGCGATGAAAGCAGGCACTTCATAGCAACAGCTTGAAGTGCGGGCAGAAGTGCTCTCTAAATGGAAAAGGTAGGGATTTATGATGGAAAGGAGCACAGAAACCTTTTTAAGCTGCAGACACCAACTTCAGCAACCTCTATGCAGTCCCATCTGGGGCCTTTTCTTTTTGGTCTGTGTGACCCGAGCTCTGAACAGTTGCCTCTTCGCCGTTCATTATCTCTGCTGTTAGTTTTCAGTTTCTCTCAGTTTGTGTCATGATCCGTGTTTCTGTGTGTTTATTTTTGAGATTTCCTGTGTTCAGCCCTGTTTTCCTGTGAGTCTCTGTCCTGTCCTCCCCGTTGATTGTTTCCCAGGTTGTGTCTCATCCCCTTGATTACCCTGTGTGTATTTAAATCCACCTGTTGTCCTCGTCTCTCGTCAGATCCTTGTCGTGTGATGCCTGTTTTCCCCATGCAGTTCTCTGTTGTTCCGTGCCTTTGATTATAATTAAATTCATCATTTTCACATTCATCCTGGGTCTGCCTGCATCCACATCCTCACCACAAACCACCGTTTATGACAGTTTGGAACTGCCTTCTGTCTTAACGTCTTTCTTTCTCTGATCTTCTAATGCTATTTTCTCAGAATAACTTATTAAAACATGTGACTTACTGCAGCCAAGCAGTGGAAATGTTACAGCAATGAAGAAGGAAACGTCTGATGAATTATTAATTATTAATAGTGGACATTACCTGATCATGCAGCCCACTAATTATGTAACTAATTCCATTGTCCTGACGCAATAAAGTCCAGATAAGATTTTATGAGTACTTAGACAGCTACATTAGAAAATGAAAACAGTGGATTGCTCTGGTTGGTGAGCATTGAGCTTCTGGATTCAGCAACTGTGTTGAAGTACTTTGGGGTCTTCGTAAATAACGGTATATTTGCTTGTGTCTCTCATTTAGTGAATCAGTGGAGAAATTGATTTTTTCCACAAGAAATCATTAGGTTTCTGGAACTGATTTAAATGTGCTGGAAAAGGGCTTAAATGTCAGGGTCAAAAGTGATTTATTGCTACTTTCCAAAATGAAGCCATTTTTCTAGAAACAGGTCAGGGTTACCCAAGATAAATATTATGAGTACTTATCAACTAATTTAACACTTTTGTGCTTAAAATTACTTAAAAGTCAGATAAAATCATCAAAGACTGCCAACATCTCTTTATTTAATAAACATAAGATGTTCACATAAGACATGGTTCATGGCTGTTGGTTTAGTAATGATGTTAAAATACAATCTTTCACTACATATACAGTAGACCCCCAGTGTTTGTGGGAGTTAGAGACCAGAGTCACCTGTGAATAGCTACACAATTAGAGTAGAGTGGAAGTATGCACCAGTCAGGACACACTGAAAAATACAGTCCATTCAAATCTGAAGAAAACAAAAATAAATCAAAATACAGTTTACTTTTTTTTTCTCTGAAGATTGCATTGTTTTTTCCAAAATCTCCCATACTGTTTTACTTTACTTGTATGTTTCATCTGACTGAAAGTAAAATAAAGTTTTGCAGACATCCAGTTAGTCACCCGACTTTAATCTAACAGAGTCTATGTAGGAAACTAAAGATTATATGTGTGATCACTTGTGTGCTTTAATGCTTTTCTGATGCCTAAAACCAAAAAACTTATCTTATTTTCCTGTTATATGCATAACTATATATAGCTGTACACACAATTTATTAAATGTCACACAGCACGCTCTCTCTGTTCACACAAACAACCAATCCCAATATATTGCCATGTTTGGAGTCATTTTGCTCCTCAGCTGCTGGTTGTGTTAGTATGCTTGCAGGCCTAGCCAAAGGAGAACCTATTTGTCAGGCTCCTTTGTATCAGGCCGCTAATCAACCTGATAACCTGCAGCTGCTCTTGCTGCCTGACTGAGCCACCCTGTACTCTACACCAACAGCCTATAAAATGTGCTTATTTTTCACTGTGAAGATTACAAAGTCCTTGAACAAATCAAAGGACTTTTAACGCTATACAAGTCTAGAACTGCATTTTAATATGGAAGAATTTTAAAATGGAAGAAATATGAAATGCACTATTTTATTTGGTGTATTTGCACCACATCATTAAAAAAAAAAAAAGATCATGTATGCTTTTCTTTTCTTGATGGCTCCACCAATCAGGTGGAGCCATCATGCTGTTTAAGTTATTGAGGTTAAACACATTCACTGTAACTCTTCACTGTCCTTAGGTGTGCATTGTTGTTTATATTGTGTGACTCTGTGTTAGTCTGTGGCATCCAGGACGAACCTCACCTCTCACCCGATGACTGCAAAGCTTTTCCCAAGGAATGGTATAGACTGTAATGACTTTAATTACTCAGCGTGAAACTAAGATGAAAAGAAACATGTCTACAAATTGTATTGCTTTCATTGTTCTTTTATATTTGTAACAACTGCAACACAAATTTAAACATACAGCAGTCATGCTCACTTCAAACACCGCTTGAGTTTTTAAAGTTGTTCATGAAATCTACACATGTTGCTGCATGGTCATGTTTTACTTTCTCAGTATTTATTCTGTTTGATCTGGATTCTGAAATCCTTCATTTTCTGCCTTCTGACTTGCAATTGGTTATGACTCCTATGATTTGTGTTTAATTTGTAATGAACTCTCAACATTGCACAGTTTAATAATTGTCACCACCTTTGAATGTAGGAAAAAAAAAGATTAAAGCAACAATCCCATTTCTTCTCTTTCAGAAGCCATTCAACTTTACTCACAAACACGTTATGTTATTTTTCTTACTTCTCTGACTGCGTCTCCGTTGGCTGACCTCACCCTGCAGAGAGATGAAAGGTCCAGGGTCATCTTGTAAACTCTCTGTGGGCCCTAGACTAGAAAAAGAACAATCTTGCTTTCACCACTCAAAATGTTGCACAATATCTCTTTAAGACTTCTCATTGTGTTTCTTGGAAACTTGTAACCACTTGAACTTGTGGAATTTATTTTAACAATGGCACTTTGCAGGAGCTCCTTCCCAATAGTTTGTCATAGTCGTCCTCCCATTCTTGCAGTGTCTGCCATTGTAGTTCTTCTTTCATTCAGCTGAATGGTAGTTTTCCATTTTGCATCACATCTTTCTGGTTCTGGTTTCAGTTTTAAAGTATTGAATTCACTTTAGCTGCACATAATTTTCTTCACGTCTCCAAATGTTATTGATTCGTCTATTAACTTTATCAAAGATGGCTATTTTCTGAATAGTATCTGGAATACTGGATAAGCCCTGGTGTGATAAGGAGTAAAATTTAGTGTCATTTAAAGCAATGGTGTTGTGGAATTTATTAATTGTTTTTTTTTTGTGTATGTGTGTGTGTGTGTGTGTGAATTTGTTATGGATAATCAAGTATTTATCTTTTTCTGGTGTGTAATTTGCCATGCATACACACATCATGCAAATGAGTACAAAAGGCACCAAGACTTTTTGTACATAAGTGCTCCTATGTCAGCTTTATCATTTCATCCATATTAAACAACTGTTAAAAAGTGTAACGTAAGATGATCAGACAAAGTTGCATTGTGCAAATGTGGATTGTTTGATTTGTAATTGCATCCATATTTTGATGGTTTCTCACCAACCAATTTTGTTATTACGGCAATAAAAAAATGATAATAAAAAAGTAACTGGGTCGAAGATGAATGCGCTAATCACAATCGGTTTGATTTGTCAGTGGAATATAAAAGGTGCAACACAAACAAACACGATTCTGTTTTACGCACACACCGGTGAATCACGACAAGAGACTTTTAGAATTTTTTTTTTCAAAACAATTTGAAAAAAAATGTTATGAAATTGTTGAATATACACAGAACTCATTCAGCCAAAAGCAAGTTAAGCTGGACAGAACTCCTTATTAATAGATTTATTAGATGTTTTTTTTTTTCCTATGTTGCGAGTACTGCTTGATGAGTCAAGCGTTTCATGAGAGCTCTTTGAATTAACCGGTAGTCATTCGGAATTGATGAAAACTTTTTTGATTTGCAAATACATATCTTTGTTCCTGTTGTAAGTATGCATGAGTTTCTTAATGTGCCTCTTCAATATATTGAAAGATGTTTTCATGTTGGAGCGGAAATCAATTCATAATTGAGAGTTAGTCCTTTCATGAGCGGACACATCCATCATTGTCCACGTGCAAATCCCCATAGATTCATTGTCCTTGTGAAGCATGCATCAGTGCAGTTTTAAGCAATATGGCAATCATCAATTCTGCATTTCCAATTTGACTGTGAGAAAAAGTCTGAGTGGTTGCAGTCAACGCAGTGTGTGACATCTGGTGTCTTACACAGGAGAAGCAGCAAAACTAGATGCAGATAATCAATCCATCAACAGACTCTTAGGCTGACATAATTCTATTACACAGAACGTGAAGCAAATAATCCAACAGTGAACAGGGAATTGAAAATTGCTTCTGTTGTTATAGAGTAGCCATAAAATATAAAACACAATTTTCTGCAAATTCACTGACTTTGTTCATTATTTAAAGTAATTATTTCTTGGAACATAAAAAAAACCAAACTCTGTTATGCTTACATCAGTATCAATTCATGCCAAAGCAGCATCTACTACTAGAGTTCATGAACTGCAGAAACACTGCAGTTCATGAACACTCCTAAAGAGGTTGATATTTCTACATGAGAAACTTTTTTTGGTTTCTAAACTTTTTTTTTTTTTTTTTAAATCTTATTTTAATTTACTGATAGGATTTTGGATTTTCGTTTGCTGTGAGATGTACAGAAGCAACAAGAAATAAAGTCTTGCGATGTTGAATTAACTTTTTGATGGTATCCTAATGTATGAAAATGTATTTTTATTGTCTTTGATTAATGCCATCAATACAGACTCTTCATTTCATTACTGCTCATATGCTTTCATGCTCTGCAGATTAAACTTCCCTTAGTATACATTTCAGTGGTGCTGTCATATAATTACAGTTTAATCACGCTGTAAACGGAGCTGCCATTTTGAGTATTGTGAAAGGGAAGTGGCTAATTTCCTGTCTAGATCCTCATCTCAAAGAAACGTGTCATCATTCGGTCTTGTTAGACGGGGCCTTTGTGCCTGTGAGAAATGATATTAGTGTTAATCTATGTCACTATGGATATAAATACCTCACAGCACATAATGAAAGGTGTTAGGTGCTTCCTGTATTCTTCTCGGTTGCCCCAAGCGTTACTACTAATGCTTCCACTGAACATTCTTTCTTTATATTGTTGCTATTATAGTATAGTATTTTGGACATTAAAATATTTTTTGTATTTAAATGTTTTTTCTTGTTATCCCAGTAACTACTGCACCAATCTATTTTGGTAACACTAGGAGGATCATCTATTCAATATCTTTTTTTTTTTTTTCTACAGTTGTATCAAATAGGCCAGAATGGCTATTCAAGCACTTGCCAGTTATCTAGATGTCTAGAGGAAAATCTTTTTAGCCTGTCACCTACTGAGGACATTATGACAAGATGGATGATGAAATGGAGCAGGGGAAGGAAGCTGTAATGAGAAAACTAAATGATTGTGTAATATATCCCGGTTGTCCAAACAAAAATGAGGTTAGTAGGTTAACTGATTGGAGACAAAAACTGACCTGCCGCAAACTATCCGAGGTGACCCACTGCCTAACTTCATTTCCTGACTACCGATCAAAGTGGGATTGCATCAATTAAACTTATTATAGGCCAGTACAATAGCAAACACTTGGAGTCAGATATGGGTCACGACATGATGAGACTCCACCTACAGACGATAAGAACCTCAACTGAGCCCAATATTCCAGGTCGGTTTGTGTCAAATCTGGGAGGAATCGCTGATGAGAGAGATTCCTTCAATTTCTACAGCAAAAACCAAGTCTGTATATATATATATATATATTTATTTTTATTTTTTAATTGCTATGAAACAATTGAACAGTATCTGAAACTTTAGCAAGTTCGTGTAAAAATAAATAAATAAAATAAAATTGGTTCCTCATAAGTTTTAAATCTCCGGTTCAGTTTCAGCCTGATGATTGCACCAAGGATGAAACAAAAAAAACAAACAAACATTGCTTTTCCTTTTAGGAATGGGGACTTGAAAATCTGCTACTTCTATCCTTGATGGAAAACCTTTTGTCTGAGTCGCGAGTTGAATCAACACACTTCATGTCAAAAGGGCATTGACTTCTGGTGACATATTATAACCAGGGATACTAAAAAAAAAAAGAAAAATATTTGGGTCTAAGAAGGAATCTAACACATCAAAAATAATACTAGGCATTCACCAGTGAAGAAAATAATTTGCTTTGAATAAATACATGGTTCCACAAGAACGTGAAAAAAAAAAAAAAAAAAACTTACTACGACAAACAACTGAGATGCCAGGTTTGTGCTTTGAGACACACACCTGGCATCTTGAGCAGAAAGAATAAATTCATACTGTACAGAATAAGTCCACAGCTTTATCTAGCAATATGCTGGAGCGTGATATTAGATTTTTTATGGGTTTGGTGTGGTTAGACCAGCGCTCCAAAAACATAACCTACTGTTTTATCAAGAATTAAGGGGAGTGAGTCAAATGAATTCCCAAATAATAAATTTTTGAGAAAACTGTAGCAAAACATTTGCTAGTCTTTAAGTAATGATCTTTACAACCTTTCACCAGCCTATGTGGACTTTATGAACTTTATTCACACAGTTGATTTCATTAACAGCATCTGGGTGAGGACAGTTTCAGTTCAATAGAAATCTTCCTTGCACTTCCTTATTTCAAAGATTTATCACCCAGCGTATGTTAGCAGGCTTCAACTAGATACATATGTATAAAGGTAGATTAACTCTTTGCAAAGTCTCACATGGGAGAAATGCTTTTGCATCCCATGTCTGAAGGCTATTTACAAGATGAAAAATCTGCTCCACCCTCTGTATGTAATACAGCTCCCTTCTGTTTGATAGTGTTGAGGCTAATAGGATTATGCAAGAAGAGGCTGCATGTGATGGAGAGGAGGGCAGACTTTCATGATTTACATGATTTACAAGCCTGACAGGAACAATTAGAAAGGAATGCTGGGTCGGCTATTAGTCAATACACTCAAAATGAAACCCTTGCCTTTCATTCACATTATTGAAGAGATGGAGGGGAATATTGGAAATGTAGCAGGAAAGAAATCATTTTCATTAGCGACCAGAAATCCCATTAGCAACTTAAAAGAGGATCTGAACTGATAATTATTTTAGAACTAAAATATTCTAAAACATTTACACTCATCTGGCTATATCTCCGTCATCTGCATTTAATTTGAATTGTACATTATAAATTATATCTCGAGGTGTTGAGACAGAGTGCATTTAATAAATTCTGACACAGCTTATTACTAATTAATATCACAGGAGCGTGATATTAATTAGTAATTAGTCAATCAGTAGATATCGTTGCAAAACCACTGATACACGATGATCCTCTGCACACATCAAATGTCATTCTCTTCACCTATAGCAATTTTCTCTAGGCATGTTTTTCCTGAGAGCGAGAGAAGGTAGATAAAAGTCTCCAAACAGGACAGTGCAGAGAGTGAGGTAATTAGAGCAGCTGCAGCATTTCAGGGCTGGCCCGATGGGTCACGTGCAAATGCAGCAGCAAGGGGATTCCAGCAGCTCTCTCTCCCTCACATCTGCTGAATAAATGAACAGATCAAAAAAAAACAACAAAAAAAAACACAAAGTATGCTGACAGCTGATTAGACTGGTACCGATGTATTCTGTTTGTTCAGTAGCTCGACAGAGAAGAAGCATTAAGGTCACAGTGACAACATCTCTGCAAAAAAAAAAAAAAAAAAAAAAAAAATGAACAGGAATCTGCCCTTTTTTTTTAAACACAAAGGAGCCAGAGGGGA
>NW_015112976.1:94211-100932 GCF_001443285.1 Poecilia latipinna
TTGAGAAGCCCGACAAAAAAAAAACAATAAGGTACAAATAAAAAAAACCTCGAAAAAAAAAAAAAAAAAAAAAAAACTGATCAGGAATCTGTCCATTTATTGTAAAGCTACAGGAGCCAGAGGAGATAGAGGTCTTAGAAGAGCTGATTTTGTTTAATCCCTCTCCCACATGCTCCTGCAGGATTTTCTTCTATTATTACCTGCTCCTACAGAAGCACCATTCCACCCCTCCTGGTTCCCTCTAAGATTATGATCACTCCCACCTTCAACTGTTTTCTCTTAAAAAAAAATCGGTCCCCATCATCTCACAACGTAGATAAGAAAGTAGCCTTTATAGACTTATTCTAATCTTAGGAAATTATATTTAAGTTACTATCATGTCTGACAAGTCACCTCCAGAAATAAGCCTTAGCTGAGATAAAACATAGACTTTAGAAAAATCCATACGGAGAGGGGAAAAAAAAATAAAATAAAGTCTTGTTGTCAAGAGGTTGCCAAGCAACCTGTAAAGGCTCCAAGAAGTCGTCGTGTCCAGTCAAGAAATTGTTCACTGAGGAATGCTCATTAAACAAATGTGTTCATTAGTGAGCTTTAAAGGGAGGACATTATAGGGAGGACAAGGATCACTGTTTTATAGCACAGTCAGGTAACTGTTACCTTCAGTTTTTGTAAAAATACTGTATATATCAAACATAACTTAAAAAGAAATTTGACTTCACACCTTGAAAATAGTCTCTGCCTCCTTCAGAGGCTCCTACTATTTCCAACACTCCACCTCGTCACAACAATGCTCCTCCATTATGCCTTTTACAGCCTTTCTTAGCCCTATGTAGTCGCTGCCCGCCGTGCGGCGTACAAGCATGTGACGCATTTATAAGGCTTCGTAATAACATGGACGCATACCGAGTTTTCATTTCAACTCTGTTGGACAGCACGCACTTCAAACTTTATAAAAGTGGTGTTATTATATTGGTTTTGTGGTTATTTACTTCAAAATAAAGCCAGAAATAAGATTGATAATTTCCGTCTTATTTTGTGGGGTCTAAATGTACCACATTTTGAAACAACCAATGAAAATGTGTTGACGGTCTGTTGCTAGGTAGAACGGAGACACGCAGAGAGAGACGGTGGGAGGGGGGGAGGACTTGGATATGGCAAGAGACTAGGGCGCAGCCATGCTGTGGATTTTACTAGGTTTTTTAGACTATAAGTGTGTTGTTAGAGTTCGTGGTGTGTGCAGTGTTAGTAGTAGTTTTGCTAGCTATCGCTACATGGCTTCATAGCGAGCGCTGACGCACTGAGAAGAGAGACTGCGCGCCGGGATGGCCATTTAGACCTCGTCTTCAAAGGGTTAGGAGTGTTTAAATGAGTAGTTTGTATGATGAGCTCAGCAGACTTGCAGCTATAACGGGCGTTTGCTGATTGCTGCTGCCGCTAGTCTGGTGGAACGGAGTGCTGGCTGCAGCTCGGCTGGAGCCTTCGGCTCCAAGGAGGAGCTTTGAATAAATAGGCATAGAGTTTCGGTGCAGCAAGTGCAGGAGATTTAAGGATTTATGCTTGAAAGAATCGAAGCTACACTACAGGTGTGTTTGTGATGAGATGTTGTTTTGATGTGTGAATGCTCGAGGTAGTTCATGCAAAAGTAACTCAACTTTAATTTTAACACAGGTGAATACATAAAGGACTGTGTGACAGGAGGATTGTTGCATGGAGAAAACAAAAATTTTATAAAATTGTAAAATTGCTAAAAAAAAAAAAGTATATATTTCTCCTTAGTACTCATCCCTTCTCCTTACAATCTGAATATTTTTAGAAAAATTACTGTGTGATCCAAAAGCGCCCCCAAATCCGTGAGGAAATCTGTCAGCCATCACCGCCCACTCTTCCATGTCATACACAGTGAAGCCGATATTTTTCTGTACAAAAAGCAGAATAAATGATCAGAAGCAGAGAAAATGAACAGCAAATATGAACAAATTGATGACATATCAACGGATGGCCAAAGGAAAGGGAGCTCACACCTATAGCCATTGGCTGTTGACATCCAGTGAGCCCTCCTACAGCTTTCTGCACAAATCTTCACACCCTCTAAGGGATGAATCATGCCAACATGTCCCAAAGTGAAGCAGAGTCCTCAGAGTTTGAATTAAAAGTGCTACAAATGTGTGTGTGATCCACAGCATATAATCTGTCAGTGGTTGTAGCGTGATGGTTGTTTCACTTCTCCTGCTTCTTTGTCTGCTGGGTCAAAGAGGCATGGTTGCACCACTCTGCATCTGCTGGTAGCCATGTTCACGTGTTTGAGACGCTAATATAAACAATGAGTTGGGAGGGCGTGGCCAGCAGCAACTAATTTGCATAATCGTGATGTAGCTCTAAAACGCATTCCTTAATGAGCTCAAAACAGGCAGAGCTGATCGGGTGAAATCTCAATATCTGAGGAGGATTTTGTGTATTAAATGAAACGAACATGCTTTGGATCGCCCACAGACAAGATTGTTCAAGAAATCATAACAGTGGGCCTTTAAGAGGAACATGCCTGGAATGTGGAAACTTATCTTCTAGGAATCCGACTGTCTCTCCTCACTCGTTCTTTCGGATTATAAAGTGAGTTTTAATTTGCATTGTAAATCTTTGTAACTTATTCACCTATGATTTTTAACCATCTTTAACAATGTCGTGTTAATTAGCGTAAAATTAATCCAGAATAAAGTTGTGACTGTATTGTATAGGGCAGGGGTCCCCAAACTACGGCCCGCGGGACGGATCCGGCCCGCCACGTCATTTGGTCCGGCCCCCTGAACAATGCCGGATCCGGCCCGCCTGCTCATACCAGAGAGCATTCAGTGTTTTTTTTCATATATTGTATTTTCCGGTTTATATGTGGATTTTTCTTCAACCACCAGGGGGCTTTTGAGCAAATGTGAAACTTACTTTCCCTCAATGGAATATATACTCGTCAGTCACCGTTTCACTCACGGTTTTTTCCATTTGCATTCTGGGTAAAAATCTATCCAAAAGTGTCGTCGTCTCCTTCCCCCCCCCCGTCGACAAGAATTTCTTTGTTTTTTTTTACTGCAAAAACTAAGACCGGCCCCCGACCACAGAAAGGAACAGCTATGTGGCCCTCGCAGGAAAAAGTTTGGGGACCCCTGGTATAGGGGAATTACAGGAAATATTATTCATAGACTAGATTGTTGCAAACTGACGGACTTGAAATGCTTAGTGATTTTTGTCATATAAAATGAAAGCAGTTTGTGACATGGTTTTAACCTGGATTTCTGTACAACTTTTTATTATAATATTGTAAAATACGGCAGCTGCAGCAAATTATTTGGCTATTTGTGTTTTCCTCTGGCCCTGCATCACCAGACTTCACTAAACTTTGGTTCTCGTTCAGCTGCTTATTTCTTTGTCCCCAAAATTTCAGCGCACTAAATCTTCACCCACTTATATTCTCAGAGCAAAAGTACTTATTTATTGTGCAGGGGTATATCGGGCTGAATCCTTAAACCTTTAAACTGCCACCTTCATTTTCAGTCAAGTATTTTCAAATCATATTTTACAAACTGTGACAAAATTAGAATCTTTTCATCACCTACAGTCACTTTTTGTACTGTCTAATTTTTGCATCTCAAGGGATACACTTAAGCCAGTTTGATCCCCCCCAAAAATGCTGCAATTTAAAACATGATGTTTAGATGAAGAGCTTTCTGCAAGAGATGCAATTATAGCTGAAACACAACTCTTAGGTTTGCTTCTCAGTAGTATTCAGGTAACATCAGTATGCTGTCTGAAGCTCGAATCTTCCAAGCTGATGTATGCATTGCACTTGTAATGAGCACATCTGAGCGTACAGCTAATGTATGAAATTTGTGTTTTTCTAAACTAATTTCTTACTCTGCATTAGAACCATTGTCTGCATTCATTTTTATGCATGAGCCATATTCTATCCTTAGGATTTAATGCTGTAAAAAAAAAAAACAGAACTACATGAAAATACATGAAAATAAACTTTTTTTTGTATAAATAAGGATGAGAAAACATGAGTGAGAGGCTGAGCAGCATGTGGCTTTTTATATATAATTGGAAACCTCCTGTCTCAGTGCAAGAATAGCCAATTTACCGTTGGCCTGTGTAACACAGCTACAAGACCCTCCATCCAATTAAACACAGATCTTTAGCTCTGCTTGCACCCGCTACCTTAGGTTCATGTTGCAAGAAATACTTATCTTGGATTTCAAGTTTAGACTTCCATCAAAATTACACTTCATTGCTCCCACTTAAAAATACCTTCAAACTGGATGTCTAGAAGGCTGAGAAAAGGTATAAAGCGGTCATTTTGTTTTCGTTCTTGTCAGTTATTCTGAGATAATTGACAAAGCCAAAACAGCAGAAATAATATTACCCATCTCAAATGGTCTACCTTGGCAAAGGAAAGCCCAACAGAGTTTGGAGCAAGCCTTCAAGCAGTATCCCTCCATTCTGGAAGATAAACAGTGAGTGCCGAAGACCACAGTGTGTAAACCAAGTGATGACTAAGCACTTCCAGTGTTACTCCTGACAGATCTGACAGCTTCTCTCTACTAACACAAAGCTGGAGCTTCGTCTCAGGGGTGTGTGAATTGAGACAAATTCAAGGCCGTCATTATAAAATACTCAGTGCAACATGTTACAGTTGGATGAACCTGCATTGATCTGCTTTTTCTTTTTCTTTTATTTCTGTTTGGAAAAATACAGCTGTCTCTGCATAGCACTCCCAAAAGGTCCCAAAAGTCAGGACATGCAAAACACAAATAAAAAAAAATAAATAAATAAAAAACAGATTACAAAAATAAGAAAATAAAAACCAAGATAGTTAGTTATGTGACCATTTGTGGTGGAGAGGCTGCAGCGCTATAGAAAACTTATAGCAGTTAAGATTCAGAATAGAGTAAAGAAGTCAAGGAAAGTATGTAAGCTTTTTCAAACAGCCAGTTGCTCACCACAACTTCAAAGTAAAAAATAAAAAAATGGTAAGTGATGGAAATTTCTGAAACATTTGTATGTAAAACTATTTTCAATAAGCTACATAGAAACCACTGACATGATCAATGGAAATACATTTAAGTGCAACTGAATGACAAAAATAAGTTCTTCAAGCAAAACCAAAAAAAAGCCTGCATTTCTAAAATCCTTTATTAAAGGAAGAGTCACGTTATCTCTCTGGTTCTTAGCAGCCTTTAACTTTTGCTGCTTCTTGGTCAGGACTCCCTTGAAAAAGAGGTTTTTAATCTAAATAGTTCTTTCCTAAAGGTTTCATAAAATTTTTAAAGCATTCCATAGATTTTGAATGAGAGGAGCTCACCACATCTAGACCGTAGTAAACCCAGATCTTCATTAAACGATCTAGTTGTGAACTTTGACCTAGAGGAACCGTGGTGTTTTTTTTTTTGTTGTTTTTTTTTGGTTTCTACTAGTCAATCTAACAGCTTATAAGCAGTAAGGTCACAAAATTCATATGCTTTTATGATTCTGCAATCAAACAAGTTAGGAGATGTTAACGCACATCACATAATCTGTTATTGTTGTGATTGCATTACTACTGGAAAAAAAAAATCCAAATTAATCTCTGCCATCTGCTGCGCTGACATTCTGTCTGCATTAAATTCTCATGCTGCCGGAAAATTTCTGCTGCACAGCTGACATTGTTCTTATGGCAGTAAACTTATATTTTGACTTTGACCTAGAGCAGCGTTTCTCATTTATGGTCCTCAGGGACCACTGCCCTGCATGTTTTTGGGGTTTCCCTCCTACCACACACCTGACCTGAATAAATGGGTGATTAACAGGCTTTCTGCAGCACTTAATGGCATGCTGGGAAAATGCAATCATTTCAATTAGAGACACATCTACGGAATACGCATCAATTCTTCAAAAGCTTATTTTTAGGCATTTAAGCATTATATAAACTTCTGATTTTTAGGTTTTAATAGTTAAAAAAATATATATATTTTAGAAATTAAATTCTATACTTTTTTTGTGTGTAGATTATTTTCCATTTACCTCTTAAACTATAGTTTGATTTTTTCCTGTTGGAATTTTAGTTCAGTCACTATGAATAGAATTTTATTTATTAATAGTTAATTTGCTTCTGTAAATGAACAGTTCTCATGTGATCCTGTAGTTTAATTGAGCATTTAATTATCATTACAAGTAGTCTCTCATTTTTTTCTAATCTTTAGAAGAGTAAATCTGATGGTACGCACATTGCTGAAGAAAGATAATTTTAGATAAATACGTAGACTAAAAATAATAGGTTCCAAGTGATAATTGTGACTGTCAGTAGAAAAAGTGGTGTAGTTTGACCTCTGAATTTTGGAGAAAATTCTGAAATCTTTCTTTTGCTAATATTAGTTTATTTATTGCTAGCTTATTGCTAATGCCGTTATGATATTTATTGTGGTTTAAACTTGGAAATTTTGAAATTCAGTTTAAAGGCCTCTACATGTGAAAGTATATGCACATATACTTTCACGTGTAGAGGCCTTTTAACCACACAAGATGAATAAGAATGCCGAATACGAATTAAACTGAATTTCATAATTAATTGGACGATGTCATGTTATTTGTCAGTTTAGAGCAGACGGCCATATGGCGAGCTGAAAATCTTGATTGTTGCAGTGAGGACACTTTAGAACAGTGTTTTTCAACCACTGTTCCGCGGCACACTAGTGTGCCG
>NW_015112976.1:106369-119924 GCF_001443285.1 Poecilia latipinna
AAAAAAAAACTGTTTGGTGCTTGTTGGGTCCCAGCAGTGAAGGTCTGTAAGAAGCTGCGTGTGATGGCTGATGGAGGCCGATTAAGATTCTGGAGGAGCTTATGTGAAGTGTGAGTTTGGTTTGAAGGGCCAGAAGTAAAACCCTGGTCAGGTAAGTGTTCACTAGGTTCATTCAATAATAGCTGACCATCAGGCACAGCATGATTGCCAGACATCTCCTTCAACGTACCAAGGAAAATAAGCAGATTCCTGTCAGGTGTAGCTACAGTATTCAGTGTCACTTTGCAGGTGAAAAACCTGCATTTCTGGAGAGATGAACATGAGCTCACACACTCCATGACAGTGATATATTTACAGCCTTTGTTTCTGTGCTGGTGCATGGAAGCAACTCACACTTTTTGGTATTAAACATTGTGTATGTAGTTAATTAGAACCCGAGTATGCCGCTGTACAATTATGTTGTAAATTTGCCCTTGTTGTAAAGCATTGCGTTATTTATTTTTTTTTTTTTTAATCATATTTTACTCTCGTGTGAATTTGCGTTAGCCCTCAACCTTGCTGCTGGTACACCTGAATTTCTTCTACTCTGTGTCTGATGCTTTCTAGATATCTTCCAAGGTGAGTCTCAACTCATTTTTATAATAGCAAAACTGGTGCTTGATAAGCAAGGACAATAATTTCATGACAAGTACTGCTGCACTCTCATACATCCGTAGCCCCTCAGTGCCTTTGAAGTAAACTTGCCAGGCTGACCAATAACACTGATGACGCAAATCTGTCAGAATGTCTCTGACAGACACACGAGAAGGAGGGTTTGCTTCAAGTTTTCAAAAATAACAATCCAAAAACAATTAAATCAAACCACGACTGGTACAAATTTGGGTCACAGTTAAGCCAAAGCTGTTCATACAAAATACAGATTTAGATAATAATTTATTATTTGAAATTATTTTCATCATTTTGACAAAAACTAAAAGTTTCTGTTACACTGCAACGTCTTGCTAATGGACAGGTTTGTTCATCTGATGTTATTTTCAATTTGCTGTGACTTTTGTGCCACACAGAGATCGAGTGAAAGTACATCAGATATTGTAAATGCAAGTACCATACATACCCTGTTGCAGTATATGTCCATGCAATTTACGTTCTGCAGGTGTCTGCCTGATTTTATCTTTGTAAATTATTTTTATGGAATTTTAGTCCTTAAAAATACCAGACTTTGCGCATAGTTTTATATGTTTGTCTGTCCAATAACGTCACATTTGAAACATTAATTCAGATGTTATGATTGACTACTCACAACTTAAGTAGCCTGTTTCATGAAATACTTTTTTACTCTTATTTCAGTCACTTCTTGAGATGCTACTTACTTTTACAAGGATAAAAATATGTTGAAGTAGTAGTATTTTCAAGTATTTTTTATTTTCCTTTGGTACTCTCCACCTCTGTGGACTGTATGCTCTTCATCCATAGGTTGTTTTTCTCTGACTATTCAAACGCCTTCACAGTAGTTTAGTGTAAAACTGTCAGTCTCCATGGAGTCTGTGTTGGCTCTGACATCAAGGTGTACCCTGCCCCTTCTCTTGTGCACTCAACCCCATCTCTTGCTTCCAAACAGGATGAAAAGGGTACAGAAAATGGGTGAAGTTCATGAATAAAACTAATTTAATTTGAATATGCTTTGATGATATTTTCATGCACCAGGAAACTGCCAAACGGCATCTGATCAGCTGGAGCCGCAAAGTATTTTCTTAAATTCTCGCTTCAGACAAAATGAGTCCGAATTTCAATGGAAGATGTGATTAATATTACCGTTAGATAACCGAGTCCTTAACGTTTCACGCCTTTTGTGTTAGCTGAGCAGAAAACATCACACTAATTCCGAGTATCACGCCGTGTTATCTTGTTCTGATAATATGTGAGATGGTTTGGTAAATGTTGTAATACGAGCTGTCCTTGAAACATCTGACAGTTTGAAGGTGTGGATGAAATCCAGCCCACCGAGCATCGCTGTGGCCCAGAGATCATTTCTCACTTTGATGTGCGCTCCGGTTGCAGTCTGCAGTGTTGTCACAGACTAGGGGCAAACAAAATGTAGACTGTTATTTATTTAATGGCGGAAGTGATTTCCCGGAGATCACTTGTGTTACTTCTTTAAGTAAAGAAGTAACACCTGTTGCTTCTTTACTTTCCCCCTGCGTTCCCGCAGACATTGTCATGCTGTTAATGGGGAAATATTAGAGCAGCTGTTCTGCACTGTGACTGAATACAGTCGGTAAAAAGAAGAAGGCCGTTTCCCGGGATTCGTTTATATTTGTCTTGGAAAATCGGAATACTGTGAAAAAAGTGATTATTAGAAACCCATGGTGCCACACCCTCCAGCATGTCCAAAGGTTTGCTGAGCCTTTGAAAAGTCTCTCACACTGGGTCAGTACGCTAAACAATCATGGGAAAGACTGCCGTCTTGACAGATGTCGACGCCCTTCAAACGGCGCATGAGCCACAAAATGTCATTACTGAAGAAGCTGGTTGTTCACAGTGTCTTGTATGCATGGATATTAACAGAAAGTTAAGTGGAAGGAAGACGTGTGATAGGAAAAGGGGAACCATTAACAGGGAGATGGCTGGACTGATGAGCAATGGTCCAGAATTTGGTTTTCAACTTAAAGTAAATTCTTGGTCTGGAAGAAGAGTGGGAAAGCACAGAATCAACGTTCCTAAGAGTTCAGTGTGAAGCTTCCGCAGTCAGTGATGCCATGTCATCTGCTGATGTTGGTGCACTGTTTTTCTGAAGCCCACAGTCAATGCAGCTGTCAACCAAGACATTCTAGAGCATTTCATGCTACATGTATTTTTTGATTGGTTACTGACTTTTGGTAATACAAAATTTGGGATTTTCTTCACCAGTAAGCCGTATTCATCAACATTTCAAAATCTAAAAGTTTGAAACATTTTCCTCTATGTGTAGTGGACCTCTGTAAAAATGACCATTTGACTTTCTGAGATGACTGGCAAATAATATTGCACTTTTACACAATATTTGTGTTTTTTTTGTGTGTGTGTGTATGTTTGTTTGTTTTAAATGTACTAGTGACTCCATTTTCCTCTACTAATGTTCAGTGATCCATCAAACTTGCTGTTGTTCCCCAGCGCCAGCTTAGCTGTGTTTGAAAGTGATCTCAGGAGGACCGGACACACGGTGCATATGCAAATAGATTTACAGACAACCAATTAAAACGAAAACCCTTCAAACAAAAGGGGCGTTGCAAAGGAGAGACCTGTCACAGCTGGAAGGAAAACACACAGAGAACAGAGACCCAAAGAGTCAGAGTCACAGTGTGTCGACGTTTTAATTATAAAGTTTTAGGTCATGCGCTTGTTTGGAGCAGGGCAAGTGCGGCTAGCAGTCTTCCTGTCAGACAACTTCACACTCTGCACGGTTCATCTTTGCGGACCCGGCCTATCCCCCTGTGGGCTGGGAGTAGATCGTATAAACGGTTGTCATATGATGTAAAGATCAAGGATGGGAACACATGTAGACAGAGATTCCCTGCTTTGCAGTGGGAACGTGACAGGGTCAGGCTGCTGTTATAGGCAAAGGAGACACTAAAGCTGGTGATTTGTTCCTGTGTTTACACACCATGATAAACAGTTGCCCAGTAATCATCTACAGCCAACTGAGAAATCACAGATTATGTAATGTTTCTATACAACATAAGTTATTTGTTTCCTTGCTGGTGTTGCTAAAGGAAAACAAGATAAATGACAAGAAGGGTGGGCTTCTCTGTGGGAGTTTTTACAGATTGTTAAGCCAATTTTCCAGAGACATTAATGGTGATTAATGATACTGTGTTATTAAAGCTATTTGTGGGATACAAATGAGGGTAGTTGGGTGGAAAGGCTCCTGAAATAGAGCAGGAGTCAATGCATTAAATACTTGTCATCACCTTAGGAAGGGCATTATAATTTAGCCTTGTAGTAGGAGAATGAGAGCCATTTGTGTTCAATGGGGTGCACAGTTCAGAATGTGTGTGAGCTCCTCTTGTCACTTTTTAAAAATCTTTTCTGGATTTAATATTAACCTTGTCAGAAACAAAAGTGCTGGTTGGGAATATTTACATCATCTACTCAGTCTGCCTAGGGCATGGGCAGGTCATTTCTCTCAAGGTATACAGAGAGTTAATGGTGTTTTCTAAAGCTGGATGGAGCACAATGATGCAGCTCTACCCCTCCTGCTACAGTCAGCTGATGATAGTCTCTACCTTCTCCCATTTCTGTAAGAAAGACCAATCTGAAAATCTGAAAATACACTTTTTTTTTGCCAAAGGCATTGGCTAATGTTTCCTTACACACACATTTGCTATAATGACATCCCATTCTCAATCCATAGGGTTCAACATGATGTTGCCCATTCTTTGCATCTATAACATCTTATGGCATTAATGTGTTAACTTAGGTTCGGGAGCTGGGCCACGCCCAAACCACAACTCTATTTTTCCAGGCGGCCTATTTATTCTCTGCTCTCCCACTCATCTCAGTCTGTCATGTTTCGTCAACCGTCAGACCCGTGACTCTTGCTACGATAACAATTCTTTAAATTCAACTCACCACGGAATGCGACGTGGCTATTCAGCTCTACCCTTCTGATTCAGATGATGAACTTCAATACTTCACCTGCTGCCGAACATTCTCCTCTTCCAGTAACTAGACAAGCTCCAAGTCGCAAACGCCTGCACTGTGTCATCTTTGATACTCCGTCTCACACCTCATTAATCAAATCAAAATCCGTCCAAGGTTCAGTCCCATGGCCGTAGACCGCTTAGAGGCGTCAGCCATCCGGCTCGTTCTTCTGGAGTCACTCAGTCAATCAACACCAACATCATTGCGTCTCAACTCGTCAAAGTCACTCACAACATAGTTTTAGTTCATAAGTTGCTCAACTGTGATGGATCTTTAATGTCATGTCAAGATTTTATTACAAAATACGGCGCTGTAATTCCTAGAGGTGAATTTAACACTGACAAATGTGATCCCTGCTGGAGCAGTTATTTTGTTTAAAAGTTCAAAAGGAAAAAAATCCAACACTGTTTCCTTTCGATCCAACCAAACTTGAAATTGGTCAAATCTGTTTCTCCTCAACTCGTAATAGCAACCGACGTTTACGCTCAACATTTCAGAAAGATGTTGTATCAACTACAGTAGTACATCTTCATTTGTCTTAAAGAAAACTGATACCAGTCTGAACATTAGTTTTCACTTAACCTGTTAACCGTCTCTTTCATTCTCTTCTTCTTCTGTCTACATACCGCGTCCTTTTAACATGCATAATCCCTTCATCCCTTCTCCCATACATCTCTCTCCCCTCTCCCTTTTGTCCCTCTTCCCTTCATCCCTTCATGCCTCATCCATTCATCAATAAATCTTTAAACATATATCTTTGTGGCATAGTCCTTTCCAGTGAATTAACTACTCTGAGAGGGCTGAAGGTTTAGGAGTATGGTTCCACACAAAATTATCTTATCCCGGGGCCTCATGTGCAAATGTTACACAGAAGTTGGCATTTATAAAATAAATGTGGTGTGAAAGTTTACGTACATATATGCAAACATTTTACCTGCCATGAAAATTTTCTGAGGACAACAATACTACAAAGCACCAAAAAATAAATTCTCCACTTACACTACACTTTCTCACTGAAATCTGACTCCATCCAGCATTATTTAAGCTACAAACCTAATATTCTTCATGATTTTAATCCATAATTGTTTAAACAATTTACCACGTTTATCTTCATACTGTCAGCACACACACAAATATGTAAATAAACTAGGAAAACCTGACAAGAGGTGTAGCCACCACTAGCAGGTAAGGCGGGATGTGTCTTGCCTAAAGACACAATAACAGAGGTGAGCAGAAGTCAAACTGGCAACCCACCCACTGCTAGATGAACTTCTACAACCATTATCACCACAGGACGGGGCCATACTCCCAGCTGGAGCATTAAATTGTCCAAAATGCCTTGATGTGCGAAACAATTAAATAGCTCCTTTCAATGAGTCCAGAGAAGCAAGCATAACTCCTGAAAAACGCTTGTATCAAACTTTACACTTGACACAATACAATCAGGCAAGTCTCTTTCTCTTGGCAACTGCCACACTCAAACTCATCCTTTGGATTGCCAGACGGAGAGGCATGATTTGTCTCTCCAGAGAATACTGTATGCACTTCAGTGTATTTCCAGTCACAAAGTCAAACAACAAACTGCCGACTGGCTGTCAAGCACCGACTCATTAACCAGCTAACACGAGCTTCTTTCACCGTCACTATACTCTACAAAGAGCAGAATAGCCGAAAGGGATAATAGGCAGTGCAATATGCACTTGAAAACCGCCAAGTTTTCAATTATAGCAATTTATTATTTTAGCAATAGGAGGAAATTGGCAGATATTTTTGTTTTAAATAAAAGCAATTACAGCAGTAAAAATGTGTAATATTGTTGAAAAAGTTTCTATATTTCATAACTCGGTTCACAAAGTGAACAGTCGTGTTTTCAAGCCTTTATTTCTGTTATCTGATGATTTTCTGCTTACAGCTAATGGAAACATGGCATTTAAGATAAAAAAGAAAATAAAAAAAAAACATTTTCAATACAAAAATGAGGCCCTGTTGAAAAGTAACTTTTAATGCCTGCTTAAAAGTAGTTTTTAAATATACTGTTAATAAGACAAATGAGCCTCTTCAGATATTCTTACATATTTAATATGACTATTTACCATTAAAAAATGGTAATCACACTGTAGTAAATGATGTGTACCATCAGGTGGTCATACATTCAACCCTACTTCCAGTGAAGTTGAAGCATTGTGTATCACAATGATGAAAACGGAATACAATGCTTCACAAATCCGTTTCAATCTATAGTCAATTAAATCCACTACAAAAACAAGATATTTAATGTTCAAACAGATAAAGTTTATAGTTTATAGATTTCTCTATTTGAATTTTGATCTTTGCAACACGTTCCAAAAATATCGGGACATGGGCAGGTTTAGCACTGCGTTGCATCACTTTTCCAGCACTCAATAAATGTTTGAAAACTGAGGACACTAATTACTGAAGCCTTTCCCATTCTTGCTTGATGTACAACTTCAGTTGCTCGTTGTTCCAGGTCTCCGTTGTTGTACGTTCTGCTTCATATTGCGACACACATTTTCAAAGGGAGACAGGTTTGCACTGCCAGCAAGCAAATCTAGTTTTCGCACTCTTCGACTACATACATAGTGCCAGATTTAAGTGAAGAGAGGCTTTAGGATAAATAGGCTTTATCCTAAAGGTACATCTTTAGAAAGTGTCATGGCAATTTATTCAACAGTTATTACCGTCTGCAGTGGTGGACCGACTGTGATACCGCTACGCCATTGGCCACCCCAGCAGCATGACTAAAACCTGCCATCTGTTGTAATGTCATCAGATACAATCAATATGTTCCACATCTTTGAAGCAAAAGAGCAAGTTTAGGCAGTTCTGCTTCCTGCAGGCTCCGCACATTATCCACCTGAAAGTTTTCTCCCTTTTCCAGCAGCTGCCCAGGGAATAGGATAAAACCCTTGTTTATTCATGTTTGTGGCTAAATCCAGTTACCATTCCTATGTGTTTTCTGCATACAGTGGGAAATTCTTCATGAATAATTTAGATAAAAGATAAAAATGTATGTTTACAGCGTTGACTGTTTCATATGCTAATGCTGAGTTCTTTTTTCTTTTTTTTTATTACTTGGGGATCATGTGTGGATCTGAGAAAGCATTTGGCAGAGCACACTTTCCTTACCTTGGAGATGCTTGAGAACTCAGTAGAGACCCAAAATATTACCAGAAAAGAAAGGGAGCAGTGTTTATTTCTGAAATCTAACATTTTCCATGAGTCTTTTGCATGCAGTGTCTGCTGTTTTCTTGCTTGCACATTTACACCTCGTTGAGGCACTTTGAATCTGCAGTGGCTCAGAGGCTCAAGTTGTCCTCGGGGATCCAACTGTAATGAACGACTAAGCTGACAGTCATTGGCAAGTAGTAGGACTTTTTTTTTTTTTTTTTTTTTTTTTGCATAAATCTGGACACTCCCCTCACAGCCTTTGGCAGGTCAATAAAGAGCGTAGTTGAGAAGGGATTGTGGAAAGTGATGGGGAGAGGGAGGATTTTTGTACTTGTCAAATCAGTGTTGTTCCACTCATTGAGCACACAGAGATTAAACTGGTGTTGTGACTGAGGGGTAAGGGGGCAGGGTTGAGGATTTTTTTTTTTGGCAGGTGGAATTTCCATGCATGCTGTGGGAGCAGTGAGAAGCTTGACGTCGGTTTATGAACAGGCGGAGCTGGGAGAAAAACAGACAATCAAATCAATAAACCAGCAGTCACCAAATCTCTGTTCTGGCTTTGGTTCTCATCTCCTTTTAGAAAGAAAACATCACATTTTTGGAACTCAAGTTGTTGACATTGAGTAAGAGAAAACCTCTCCCTTTATTCTAAAATGTTCAATAAGACAGAGAAGTAGTTGTCAAAGTTAGGGCAGAGGTTTGCAAGTGGGGGCTCGTCCAGAAGGGGTAGGGCTCTTCAGAGCCTCTTCTGAAACCCTAACCCTAACCCTAAACGTGACAATGAGTATTTACTTTGTATCTATTTTATGTCTTGTTAGATTTCTCTCACAATGAGCAGTCTGACAAGTACTTTCCAGGTCTGAGTAAGTATGGAAAAAGAAAAATAGAAAAGTATTTGTAGTTCCAGAACCTGCTACCTGTGCCTGTAATTATTCATACAGTATTAACCCTAAAAGTTAATGGTAAATATTATAGGACAAAATTCAAATGTGAGAGGCTCATCTCCAAAAAACAAGACAAACATTTTAATGATAGTCAACTGCTGACTCTTTAGCTAAAGTCAACAAGATTGTGCCAGTTCTGCACATGAAATGGCTTGTACTTCTCCTCCACTATTATCATTTGTCTGCATGATTTTAATGGTAATGATTGTTAGGGTGCAATTTGTTACATTCACTGCATTCATTGTTGGTCAAAGCTTTTCTGATAGCTCCATCAGAGGGCCAACTTTGTCTTGGTAGTTTTACTAAGATGTTTTTTTTTAATATGAGAGGACAATAATTTGCCCTAAAACTTCAAGATCTTTCAGCTCGCCAGTTCATTTTCTTGTATTTTTCTACATCCCAGACTCAGATCACCTCAAGCTGTCTGAATTTAATGTGCTTCCTCACGTATCGACTTGCTTCAGTGGTCTTGCAGTTAATGCTGTGCATCAGCATTGATAGTGAAAACATTGGAGAAAGACCTTAATGTAGGCTAAATAGACATGAGGAAAGTAGGAGTGAGCAAGCTGAAATAAATAGGAAATTGTGACAATATTTTGTCTTTGTGTTAACTAAAACCAAATATTGGGATACAATTTAATGCAGCAATAAGCTACATTGGGGGAAAAAAACAGCAAGACCTGACAATGGAAGTGAATTGCTGACTCATTCTCTGCGATGAGGTTTATTCACAAATCCCAAGGTTGTTCACATTGTTTGTAGTGACTGATATATAACTGATATATATATATCACACAAACAATGTGAACAACCTTAGGATTTGTGAATAAACCTCATTGCAGAGAATGAGTCAGCAATTCACTTCCATTGTCAGGTCTTGCTGTTTATATATATATATATATATATATATATATATATATATTTTTTTTTTTTTTTTTAGTTTGGGCCGAGAAAAAATGTACCCCAACTTTTGGGCACTAAATGTTTTACTCAGTGCTATGGTTCTATTTTACTTTTTCTCTGAAAATGGAAAGCCCAAAAATTAAGCTAAATATCACTTTCAATGTTTGAACAACACAAGGCTGAGTCACAGGGAAACGATACAGTTCATGTCATCTCTACAAAAGATAGCTTGTGTGATGTGTCAACTACTCCACAATGGACTTTACTCTGGAAGGCTGCAAAATAAAATAGAAATATCCTTTATTGTCCCACAAAGGGGACATTTCTGTGCAACTGCGAAGTGACAGAAAATTAAAGCAGGTAGACTCACAAAGATAGAATATAGCATATATAAAAACACAAAGTAGCATGATAAATTTTCAATAGCTATGTTATTTCAGTGGGACAACATTTTTAAACAAAAAAAAATAATAATAAAAAGTGCCAAGAGATGAGACCTTCAGTTGTTTCTACTGCTGCTTTTTTTTTTTTTTTTTTTACATGGTTGCTAGACATCTACATTTTAGATTTAAAGAACTTTTGGTGCTGTTTTATGTTCAAAGCAGAAATGCAAAACAAAAAAATAAAAAAATAAAAAAATAAATAAATAAATAAAAATTTAAACAATAACAACAAAAAAAGACAGCTAAGCATCCTGCCAAAAGTTGCAAAAAAGTGATAATTCCACAACAGGAAATCCAGACTTACAAATTCAATGCATCAGTCATGGTCACCCCACAGGAAAGCACTGTAGTTAAAGTAATGTCCAGCTTGAATGGGGCCCCATAAAACTACTAATAAATTTTCTGATTCAGGAGAAAATGAAGAGGGAACAAAAGAGCCATTAACTTGTATATCTGACAGACAGGCACCCAATTAACTAAAACCTTTCGGTTTTCAACAACTGTCTTTAAATTAAGTCATGCTACTGATGGACATTAACTCGCGACATTTGCTAAGTATGACCTAGATTAGTTACGTTAGCTGAATACAATACAAGTGATGGTTTTGCCTTTCACATTTTAAAATTAAATATTATGGCATTATGAAAATATTTAATGGCTGTCCAAATAAAATCTAGCAGTTTTGAATTTCGGACATATTTGTAACATCTATTTGCTGCTAAAGTTAACCTCACATGCAATCTTGTCAACTCCCTTAGTAAAGTCTAAGTGTCCAGTGTCTTCAAGATAAATTATAACATAAGCAGAAATTATTCTTTTCAGTGTGGATGACTTGGTCCATCTTTTTTTTTTTTTTAATCTTTTTTTTTTTTTAATCTTCAGCTGAATCTATGCTGTGAACATATCATTCACATTCTCATTAATGAAATCTGACTTGGAAAAAAATAAAAAATTAGGAATGCTTTTAGCTGTGGAAGACTGGATTACAGCAAAGCACTTTTTCCCAAATTATCAAAACATTGTTTTAATAACCAGAATCCAGGTGCTTGGTCTTTAACCAACATAAAAAGATTTGAACACATTTCTCCCAAACTAAAATCTTTCCTTTGGCTTTAAATTAAACAAAGATTTTAAAAATACTTGTTTTTGTTTAGGAAGTTTTACATGTTAATTCATACACTCCTGAGATCCACAGGCACGTCTCTTTTCCAAAGTTTTATCTAGATTCATGTCCTTTCTCTGTTTTGGGGGAAAATTATCTGCATGTGATCTTTTGTATAATCTACAACTGTGGTCTTAGTTGTTTTTTCTATTCTCACAAAATACACTCCATTACATGAAATGGACTATGAAAAAGGCTGACTTGACAAACTTTAGATTTAAAGAAAAAACTAAGCGAGAAACAAAAACCGCTTTGTTTCCGTACTTCTTCTCCCTTTGCCTTTTTCTGTTTTACAATTCCCTTTATTCAGTCCCGTCATTTCATTCTCTCTTCTGTCTCATCTTCTCATTAACACTTCTGCCCTGTTGGCGCTTTGTCTCTTCTCTCTCTCTCTCTCCTTTCTACGAAGCTGCGTGGTGACCCTTTTCTTTTGCTCGGTTCCCCCCCCCCCCCACCACATCCTTCACCACTTCTAATAAACAATGTGTCAGATGTACTAAAGTAATAGGAGGGCAGAAGACATCCAATTAAAAACACAATGCATTAATATTTCTCACCTCCCCCTCTCTGCCATTTCCCGAAGCCCTTCAGATTATATAACAGCTCGGTGTCAGGGGAGCCAGCCTGTGGAGGACAAGTTGAGGGGGTCTTTGCCGACGATGCGGCTCACCAACTCCGGACTTTCCCCAGCAGCTTGCGTACCACCCCTCCCTGCTCCACCTCGTCCTCCTTCCCCTTCCACCCACCCACAAGCCCACCCCTCTCTCTGCTCTTCCCACATGCACACACACACACACACACACACACACACACGCATGCACGCATACACGCACTGAATCTTCAATGCACAGGGATTGCAGCAACAGCAGCAATGTGAGGTGGAGATCTCCGCTGCGTGTGTGAGTGCCTGTTCCTGGTGAGTGCGGGGACGAGAGTGGATGAGTGTCAGTGATGCTTGAATAAGGTGTTTGAGGGAGAGCAGAGGGGGGGGGGGGGAGAGGAGGAGATTGGAGTAAAAAGGCAAGAGGAAGAAAGGGGGGGATATATCACTGTGCATTGGAGACGATGTCTGTCTGCTTTTCCTCCTCTCCCTTCTCGATAACCTGAATCTTTGCCGGATGTGCTACAACTACTCCAGCTGTCACTGCACTGGCTGCCTCTCTCTCGGTCCTCCCCTACCCTGCGAGCACTGCTCCAGAGGCTGGACGGCACCCTGTAAATTCATGGATGAGCAACGGATCTACAGGGGATCTGAGCTTTCTTGTCCTTTTCACCTTTGATCAGTTTTCCAAGGTAAGACACTTTCTTGCATGCATTTGTGGGATTTGCACACATATTCTTGTGCACTGCAGTAAGAGTTATTTGCTCTGACTACTAAAATTGCAACTAGATGAAAGTGTAAAGGAGAAGCATCCATAATAATTTAACAGATTTCTGCTAAACTCACTGCATATGCTCAATTTTGTGACAAATCTTGTTGCAAGAGGAATGCTTGCAGAAAGACATTTAAAGATTAAACAGATACTCTCAAAAGACAAAGACAGGTTTAGATTTTTCCTTCACAGTCAAATGAGGAAAAATGATGAGTGTCGGAGTCATTTGACTTTGATTAATATCAACTCAACATGATGCATGTCTTTGTAGCTGCTGACAGACCTGCAGCATCTGAGGCAAAAGCTGATTATCGAGATTGCTATACTTGTGGATTGCCAGGGCTTGACACAGAAGAATATTGATGAGAGCTCACTAATAGACTATTGTGTATTCAACTGTAGCAGACAGAGGATGTACTGTAGGAGAAACCCTCCACCCCCCCTTTTTTTTACATCAAGTTCTGTGAACTACATAAATCACCTGGTGTAATTTTTGAGCTCAAATGTGATGAAAGCTGGTTTCAGACTTATCATGGCTAATATGTTTGATCCGGAGGACTCTAGGGTACAGCATTACACACAGGGCTGCACTTGTCTTAGGTCTCAGCTGTTACCACCACCCAAAACCCCTCTGCTTTTTGCAGGTCATTCCTTTACTACCTAATATCATGCAGTTTTATGGTGCCACTCTCCTATTCTCCTATCCTTAGTATGAGTTTGCTAAATGTGCATTCACCCCAATGTACATAGCTAAACATGCATAAAAAAAAACTCAGTTCATAGCTCTATGCTTATATATGGGGGGGGGGGGGGGCTTTTTTTTTTTTCAACTTTTGTGCCCACCTCCTTAAAGGATTTATT
>NW_015112976.1:123070-166604 GCF_001443285.1 Poecilia latipinna
TAGATAAACAATAAAAAAAAAAAACCCAGTTTAAAGCTCTTTTTTTATATAGGGGGGGGGGGGGGGTCATTTCTCATATCTACATTTTGAGCCCACTCTCCTAAAGGATCTATTTCACAGTCTGTGCTCTCATTCAAGAATAAGGAGATTGGAGCTTCTTTCATCGAGGTCCCCCATAATGGATACTGCAACTCGGTGATAAATGTTTAAAGCTAATAAAGTCATAAAGCAAACTTTCACAGGTCTTACTCGCGGCCCAGATAGATACATATAGCTCTAAGCAACAGCTGGAATGAAGATGATGTGCATGTCTTCTCTTAAAGCCACAGTTGGCACTGTTTTGAACTGAGCATGTAGGGGAAAATACATCACTGCAACGGGCGCAATCTAATCGCTGCACAAACACTGGGGCAACTACGCAAAATGTAGTCCATACTGATCATGTACAAGAGAAGGAGGGAATACGATGCACTCTGTCATCAGATTCCTTAAATTGCCCGTCTGGTGAAAGGAGAAATTAATGCAAAAAAAAAGTAAACTAAAGATTCCCTCTGCAAAGACGAGTCATTGCACAGCAGAATGCATATTGGATGATTTGCATGATGACAAAGAAGCATTCTCCATTTGAATAAGCAGATGTCTTAAAGCATTTTTCTAAGACAATGAACTGAAACACTCAAGACTGAGTCGTGCTTACAAAGCGCTCAGCATGCCGTGAGAATATTAAGAAGTGTACGGCCACCATCGTTACTTAACCATTAATGAGAGTGGCTAGACAGTGCTATCATATGTAGATATCCTAGTGATACAGTTCAGTATTTATTATGTTGATGCAACCAGACAGGAATACAAGCCGAACCAAGCGAAGCTGCATCAATTTTCTCTGGTTCGTGATGAGGAAGAAATCATGAGTCAGCACTGTTGCAGGCTCGCTATTGCATTGAAAATTGATCCAAGCCAACACTAAATGTCCTCATAAACAGATATGTTTCTACAGCATTCTGGCCACGGTAATGGATGACGTTGCTGTGGCTAAAGATGCTTTATTACCCTAAGCACACACACACACATATTCAGCACTGCAGTTTGAAGAACTGAGGGGCAATTGGAGCAGACAACGTGGTCTGTCAGGGTACATAAGGAGATTTCAGAGGATTACTTTTGCAATTTTAGACTCAATGCATTATTCATAATCCTTTGGATAGCTGGGGCCAAATCAGGGAAGGACCTCAGGTCATTAGCAGAGATCGCTTGCTGTGAGGAGGAGGAGGAGGAGAAAAGAAGGCATCTGAGGAGGAAAAAAGGAAATTCTCTTCAAACAGTCTGACTCCATCCACGTCTCATAATAGTCTCTCACGCCTTCTCTGCATCTGACTTCCAACAATATTAACTCATTAAGGAGCTTTTCTTCTTTTCCTTTTTCTTGTTTTGTTGAACTGTCGATTAGCCTCTTTACGTGCAACATGGCTGCATAAGGAAATCGCGTGTGCTCAAATCAGACTTCCTGCAGATGTGATTACCTTTTCAGTGGTGTGAGATTGGGGTTTCTGAGTGTGAAATAGTATGATCTCATGTGAATCAGCCTTGAACATTTTTTTTTTAATCTGGGCTACCACTTCAACAAGCAACCTGACAAATCAAAGTGCATAGTAAGCAGCCATACCACGACAACAAAATTCATCTGCTCCGTATTTCAAAACCACTGAATGTAAAGTCATGGGACCCCATATTGTTTTTGCATGATGAGCATGAGCTGGTCCATTTGTTTTATTGCAGTTCCTGAAGTTTGGCTACAATTGGGACTAACAGTTGCCTTCGTGCAAAAGTAATCTCATGTTTTAAAATATTTTCACATTTTGTTCCATCAGAACCACAATACGTTATGCATATATTGGGATCTTTTGTAACAGAGCAACATCAAATTGTGCATAATTGCTAAATTACACGTGTGAATTAATCCTTTTTAGAACCACCCTTCACTGCAGGTATGCTTTCAATTGCTTTACACATTTAAATGAATGTTTATTGTGAATTTTTATTTTCAAAATGCCTCAAGCTTAGTCAGCTTGGATGCCTCTGAGCTTCAAATTTGAAGTGTTGTGCTAGAAGAAGTCACGTCTCAGCTCTGATGAACTATAAATAACTGTTTAGGGTAATTATTTATAAAACTAGTAAATTAGATTGAAACGACAACGTCGGGGCACCATCAAGAAAACAATAGCCAATAGTTCAGTGGCAGTTATTTATGAATAACTTACAGATGAGGCTTGGTTTTTAAAACATGAAAGATACTACACACAAAAACACACACACACACGCACACACATATATATATATATACACACATATACACATATATATGTGTGTATATATATATATACATATATATATATATATATATATATATATACATATATATATATATATATATATATATGCACATATATATGTATGTATATATATATATATATATATATATATATATATATATATATATATATATATATATATGTGTGTGTGTGTGTGTGTTTAAACTTATGTAGTAACATAAGTTTATTTAAAAATAATTCAACCTTACAGTTAAATAGTTTGTTGAACAAAGTCGTTAAGCTAGTGAGAAAATAACATGCTAAAACCTCTAAGGAAAAAAAAATCTAAAAATATAACCTATGTAATGATGTAATGATGTCACACTTCACTGTGAATGGCATATATTGAGGGACCAGATTTTGTTTATGAGGAATGTGGAGTGTCTTTATTTATTATAACGAATTAACCGTCATTTACACCAAAATATGTTGTGTATTCTTCACACAACACTAGAAATATATAATGAATATAACATGAAATAACCCATAGAATAATTTGTAGTAATACCACAATGTGCTATAAATATGTATGCTTAAACGCCATGGTATTGCATTAAAGAGTTTTGTCGGTGAGGCCAATTAGCTCTAGATTAATTTAAGAATGTAGATTGACCAGAAATCAATCTTACAGCAAACTACAGAGAGGGTTTATTTGCTTCCTGTCAATAATACAACAACTGACACTTTAATTAAGCCCAGATGTTTAGCCTACCAACTCCTTGTTCTGCACTTTGCATCATACAGATGTTCTGGACTCTCAACTATTGAGAAACGATTGCTTGGACTCTGTTAAGGTTTTAAATTTTACCCTGTGGCTAACGTTTGGCCATGGCATATCTAATGCGCCTGCTCAACGCTATGAAACTTGCTGGGAATTGCCTGCGAGGTAAACAACCATCCCACACTGTGAAGCGAGAGGTGCTAAACTGAACCATTAATGTTAATTCAATATTTGTAAGCGTGGCCAGTATAATAGCCAGGCTAATAGAGTGTGCAACAACTGTGCTTTTCATAGATTCTCCTACATAAGCTGTGGATCTCTGCAGCTCCTCCAGAGAAATTATGCGTCTTGTGGTTACTTCTCTTATTAATGGTGTCTTTTCTGGACCTGGTATAGATGGACACCAATAATGCATCTGTAGGTTTGCCGTTGGTCCGAATTCATTACATTTTGACATGATGGATTAAAGTGTGCTTTGTAGTAAGTTCAAAGCTTAGGGCGACCTCACACTGCTTTCAACTTCCCAACTGAACCGTCTGGTTTTTTTTCTTTGGTCTTTTTTACGATCTTCAAACAAACCTCTGAGATCTTCACTGAACACCTCTATTTCTACTCAGACTAACTTACCCAGAGATTGTTGACTGACGGCAACTGGCTGAATAGCATTGTTTCAAGGGCATCAAAGAAAAGGAAGACAAATACGTATGCATACCACACTATTGAGATCGTTATTTGCAAACACTTTGGATCCTATGTGGCACTTTTCATTCTCTTCACAGTTTTGTGTTGGTCCATAGCGAACAATCGCAGTAACTTAAGTTTGTGGTTGCCAAATGATAAAACGTAAAAAATAAGTTTGGGAACATCAGTGTTCTTTCAAGACACTATATATATATATATATATATATATATGGGTTGGCATGGGCAGATTGCACGGTGATCCACAAGGCAGGCGTCCTGCAAAAAGTACAGCCCCCTGCCTTTTGTTATCTGCTCCGGTTCTGCTTTTGTGTGTGTTTATGCCTCGTGTGAGCGGGCGCACCTTGAGATGCCGGGAAAGGTGTCTCTTTGAAAAGGTGACTACAAGGCCCACACACCAACATTTCCTTTTCGTTTTCTTCCCTCTCTCATAGTCAGAGCTGGCATATGAAGAAAAAAAAAAAAAGCAAAAACACCCACACATAAATACAAAAGTAACAGAGTTACAGAGAACAAAGTCAGTTTGGACAACATCAAAGAGCGTGCATCCTTTTAGAACGATCCTGACTAAGCAGCTTTTTTGTAAATGTCCCGCATATTAGAAATTAACATTATGGCAATCTAGTCGTCTTTTTATAACTTTCTAAGAGACGGTAAAATGGACAGTAAGGAAAACATCTCTTCGGTGTCAGTGTCTCATCAGAACAATCACATTGATGGATTTACATGTCGCGGGATGATAGAACATAATTACTTTCGGGTTAGCAGCAGCACCATGAATAGCTGGCTTTTGTGTGGTTATAAATGATTCATTGGGGTTTATTTATCGCGTGCTGTCTTGTCATATGAAAATGATTAACCAGCTCTTTCGGGTGTTTCCCTTCAACCATATCAGACATCATTTCATTTCCTCATACTGCTTGATATATTTCATGCACTTGAAATAGGAAATACTTCATACCAGCTGAGTCAGAAATTTTTATTTTTGATTTTTTTTAGGTATGGGTGACAGCAAAAAAAAAAAAAAAAAAAAAAAAAAAAAAAAAACTTCTCAGAATTGTCTATGAGTGGCTTTTTGTAGTTATTTTATGATACCAAATGTGTTGATGATTTATTGTTATCGCTCTGAAGTTCTACAACTTTTACTTTTGTTTGACCTTAAGTTATGCAGGTTATGTCCTACTAAGAAAATTAATTCTCAGCTACAGGAGCAATATGTTCCAACATTGTATGTAATCATAAAAGTTATATACAAAGCAACAGTAGAAAAATGTCAAAATGTGTAAGATAATTTATTGTGACGCAATGGTCAAGCAAAAGCATGATATTTTTGACCTGTATATTAAGTTGGCCCCAAACGAATCAGACAGTTTAGTTTTCTTTTTGGAGATGAGTCCATGCTCATGGTGCAGAGAAAGAGAAAACTGCCTTCCCCCTATGTTGTACAGACTGAAGGAACACAGAGAGTGATGGTATCTTGGGATAGGAGTGCAGCTTGCCAGTAATTGATTTGTAAATAAAAGTGTACCAATGGAAACTGCATGTCAATAGACATGGCAAAAATAACTAAAGAATACAAAGTGCAATGATGAATAACATGTTGAGATCCAATTATTTAGCGTAGTGCCTCACGCTAATCCAATAACTGAAGAAGATGGAAGCATTCACATGTAAAATGTCTCCATAGTCTAAAAGAGGCAGAAATGTTTGAGTAACAAGTTGATTCCTTGCATTAAAGAAGAAAACATGACCCGTCGATGTAAAAGAAACCCAGTTTTCGTCTCTGTTTTTTCAAATGATTCTCAGCATGAGCTTTAAAATGTAGATTTTCATCAATTACGATGCTCAACTGTTTTTAAGAAGACACGAGGTCAATAAAGGAATCGTTTGAGCATCAAATACGGGGTATGACAGGAGGCAAGTTTTTTTTTTTTCTTTTGGAAAATTCAGAATATGTTTACCATTAGGCTTTCTATGTTGCTTTATAAGGATTTTAATATTCTAAAAAAATATCAGTCTGTCTGCTACCTATCTACAAGTTATTAGTATTGCATGGTTTCCAATACTTTTGTGACTGTGCACTACTTATGAGCGATGATTTCTTTTAGACAGTGGCACATATTTTGTTCTTCTGGAGTTTCTGGACACTCATCTTTGCTCCAACAAAGGGTTAACTGGGTTTCAAAAAGCTACTATGACACCCAAACATTACAGCACCCACCATGCATAGCTTTATCTTTTAGCGTTGAATAATTTTATGACTTTGGCATACTTGTCTGCAAAAACACACACGTTTTGGAAATTTTTGTATCTTTTCTGTTTGAGGAGTTTACCAAAGTGCTCAGCTAACGCTTGCTTCCTACCTCTTTGATAATTCAGCTCAATTTTCTACATGATTCGTTAACTGTGTGTAAAGACAACTGACTTACACAAGAGCTTTTTCTTGCTCCATGATGCAATTGCTTTTGTCTAAAAGAATTGCAATTACAGGAGCTTGCAGTGCTGTCTTCAGGTCACTTCCGCTCGGAAGTCAGGTTGGCCTCAGCTGACCGTAACCTTGAAATCTGCATCTGGATCTGAATCTGGAGCAAAAAAGATGATAGTGACCTGCCACAGCTGCTTATGTGGCCCTCAAGGCTGTAGAGGGTCACAAAAATAGAACTTGAAGATAACTATCGTGTGCTTAAGTATTATTTTACTAGTCAAATTAAATCAGTTCTTATTTGTATAGTGTCAAATCATATCAGTGTTCAATAATATTTAATTTTAAGAAGTGCTCATTAAATGAAGAGAAAGCTATAATATTTTTAACAGTTTAATAGGTGTGTTTATTATTACATTCTTGAGGACAGTCATTATCTTGGTTTGGCCCAAAAAGGAAAATGAGTTTGACACTAAAGATGTAGATTGAGCTTTGCTGTGTTTTTTTTTTAGTGTTATATGTTATTTTTTGTTTTGTTTTTGTATAACTTAGCAATGTACTTTAGCACTGAAATGTCAACACATTCCTAGACGTTCAGCATAAACTAAAGTAACTTGTATTACAGGAAATAGATTCATGAATAATGCACTTGAGTTTTAGCTCTTTATCACGCTCCATTAACAGATATATGAGCCTTTAAACATGTTACTTTTTTTTTATTGTAATAAATAAATAATGTTTTGGGTGCTGGGGAGTAGCTCTTTGTTGCTAAGTGTTTCTTAATCTTTCTAATTGATCCGTATATTTTCTTGTTCGTTCTTTTTTATTTATTTATTTATTTATTTACAGATATTAAGGTCATTTCATTCATCCAGCTCCCTTTAAAATGTGATCACTGAGCATGCACCGTTCATATTTTGTGTCTAGTTTTTGACCTCACCACTCCACTCAGCACAGCTGAGGTCCTGGGAGTGATGATAATAAATTTCCCCTCGGGGACTTTCAGCGCCTACAGGTGGATACAGATGGAGGAGCTCAACACCAGTTATTATTGTAGAGCGTAGCATGTGTGGGCCACAGCTGCTCCGAGGCCATTTCTTCTGCTGGCGGGTTCCTGAAACCACAGGAGGAATATATTATATAGTAAACACCTTTAGCTAGGAGGCTAAGCACCAAGCACCCTCCAGCCATTTCTTAGCAAAACACCTCGAACCACTATGGTGGATATACCATTAGAAAGCTCAACGTAGCAGCTCACAAGGCATAAAAACTCTAAGAAGGTTTATTGAAAAGCAAGTGGATGCTGGAGTGAAATGTAAGCAATAGGTGGCTGATTGTACTGTAGCACAGCGGTGAGAAGTAATTCAGATGCATCTAAGATATAAAAAGCAGCAAAGCAAAACATCTTATAAGCTCCTAGTTTTGAGTCTGAACGTTTACCTAATGTGTTCCCTCACGTACATTTCATGTGAAGCTAGATATATAAATATATATTTTTTTTTTTTTTTCAGGTCAATGTCACATTAAATCATGAAGTAATTGGTACACCATTACTTCAGAGAGGTCAGGTTTTACAGTGATCCGCAGGGATCCCCACAGACCACATCATCAGAGTCAGACATGTAAATACTGCTCTTTCACCACAGCATTAATAAGTAAAATAAGCGTGTCACAGTCTAATCACATTCAAAAGCTAAATTATTCACTTTGGCGGTGCTATGAATTAATGATACACTGAAGCACACATAGCAATACCTGCTCATATTGCATGTTATCTTAACAGCTAACGGATTTAGCGGTATTAGACAGCGTTAGCAGCCAACGCTCCTCCTAACCCGAGTTGTGCATAGGAGTCTATAAACTGTTTTTAAATAACGGCAGAACCAGCGCGGATGGCAGGGTGGAGGAAATTATTATTCCAGAAAGGTCTCCAAGCAAATCATCAAACAGTTGGCAAGAAAGCTAGAAAATGATGTGGATGATCAAATGCATTTAGGTTTACGTCTTAGGTCAGACTGACTTCTTTCCATGAGCAGCTCTGTGTGATAGACCAACATAAATGCATGTATGGCTGGAAAAATGACAGATGTCCATTTTTAAAAATGCTTTACAAATAGATATTTTAAATGTGTGGCATGCATACGTATTGTGTATGCTGTCTTTACTGTGTTTTTCTGAATACGTTTTCATTAAAATACATTAAAATTTGTGGTTTCAACAAGACAAGACGTGGAGAGGTTTTTGAAGTGATGACATGTAAGCATCCAGTACAAAAAAAAAAAAAAAAAGAAACATCTAGAAAAAAATTGCTGTGGTGCCAAAAGTCTCTTGTTCCAAAAGACACCAACATTTATAATATGAAGAGGCGTATGAAGAGGAAACAAAATAAGGACAAACTCTGGTTTTACCGAGTGTGTTCAGCTGTAAACTTCAAGGCTTCTTACTTAGTTTGTCTTTGTTCCATAAAACCATGAACATATGTTCCCTCTATTTTACGAAAAGATACATTTTTGCTTCTGAAGTAACATGCAACACTCAAACTACTTTTTCTTCTTATTTCAGGAAATATGGTGAGCAAAGAGGACACCACATGCATTGTTTTGTCAAATTCAGATGATTCAGACTCAGACGAGGGACCGTCACACACATCGCACTCTGGACCAGATTCAAGCGGGCAAGAGGTGAAAAAGAGAAACAAGGCCTTACAAGTACGTTTCAAAGATATCTGTGAAGCTCAAAAAGAGCAGCGGGGAAGACATTCAAGGTCTATTTCCTGCAAGGTAACGCACAGGAAGTACATGACCATGCCGGCTAGGCGCTCGATTCCGAATGTGACCAGGAGCACTGGTGTCCAGACCTCACCAGACCTCACTAAGCGATACAAAACATTTCCTTTGGAGAGGAAAAAAGGACACACGTTTAAACATACAGCCATGGTGGAAGATTACAGACGAGAAAACAATGGTTTTCTGAGTGACATAAAGACAGCGGGAGACGATGGGCAGCCGGTTGGAGAATCCTCCAAGTATAAGGGTAAGATTATAGGACAGACAAAAGCCCTGCTTCATCACACGGATGACAGCAGCGGCACCGAGGATTTGCTGTCGAGTGCCAACTGTGTGGATGGACCTTCGTGTCCAGACTCCTCACGTTTTACGGAAGAGGGACATTCGAGTGAGCAGTCTTCTAAAAATGAACCGGAGTACCAAGTGTGTGGGAAGTGGACTAAACACAAAGGATTATTCAAAGACGACACTGACCCTGGTTCATCCTCAAAGCGCCAGCTGGGGGACTCTGAGTTCTCAGAACACAAGCCAAAGAGCACGGGCCCTGTAGCGTGGAACTCTCTGACACAAGTGGAGGCCATAGGAAGTCCCTCGGTGAGCTGTAAACGGAAAAAGGGTCCACAGCTGAATGAGCGGCAGTCGCAGACTTTTCCTCATAGCGTTAAATGCTCTGTGCAGTCGCAAGGGAAGTGTCGGACGAGGCATGCGTCAGCCTCCTCTAAACTGCAGAGAACTGCTGAGGGGGATGAGAGCTTTCCACCAGGAGGCATACAAGCTCCAGGCTTGGGGAGCAGCCAGGAGATAATACCCTTATCTGGAAACAAGGATATGAAAGCACAGCTGCAGGCCATGGAGAATCTCATCAGCTCAAGCCAGGAGACCATCAAGGTTCTTCTTGGAGTTATTCAGGAGCTGGAGAAAGGAGAAGCACAGAGGGAAGGGTAAGTATAGTGCAATTAACTGTGTAATTCTACACAAAAGCAGCAAAGTACTGATTAAATTAAGTTCATGCAAATTCTGTGCAACGCACAGAGAATTTTTAAAGCAGGATCATACTGAAACGTTAAGGATTTACTGCTTACTTCTTATTGCCATGCACCACTGGAAATAAACATGATACCTCCAAGTCATTTCTGGTATCAAGACACAGAAAAGCATCAATCAAGACTTTCACAAGGGCACAAAACCCAACCGGGAAGCTTGTAAATGACACAGTATTTTCTCATCATGACTAATAACTGCGTAAACCGACATAATTAGAATTTATTTCAGAAGAGAAAAATAAAGAATTATGTCACCGACTGCCCTTACAGAAAAATCCCAGGAATGTCACATGTAGAAATCGCATGAAAACCATGTGTAATGATTTGAGTCACTTTAAAAACCACATGTATAATTGTGGATTTGGAATGCTTTATGGTGAAAAAAAAAAAAAAACGTGATGCCCATGGTTTTATATATTTCCATATGTGTACACTTGTATGAAATATGCAATCACGTCTCACATGACGGAATAAGAATTTCATGGGATTTCCTGTAAGGGAATATTAGACCTGGATTATGGATGAATCTCAACTTTAATACATGCAAAAATGTATGTTTATATGACCACATCCCAGAGCCTATCTGCAGAGAGTAACAAAAGGAAGTGGAAGGTAGCAGGAATATTTCAACCACCCAATAGCAAAAGGTCACATTTTACTGTATTATGGAAAACCAAGCAAAGAAGGCTTTTGAAAATATTTTTGTATCATGGCATGGTGAAACCTTCTCCCTGTCATGCCAGTCTTTAGTTGTCTAGCAGCTAATTCTACTTAAGTTAACTTTTACTTATCTTCAGAGTGGTCTGTTTTATCTGTTTGATTTGCTACAAATTAAACATAAAACAAGATCTCTTGGTTTTTTGGCATTGTATCGAAGGATCTGCTCAAACTCAGCAGAGATTTTTGCCTGTAATCGCCGGAATGCCAATTCCAAAGATAACTCTCATGATTCCCACTCCTCATATCCCTTGGTCCTTCATTTTGTAAATGAAAACATTTTAATGATAAGATATTAAAACATACATTCCTTAAGAGAAAAGCAAGCTCAGCTTCTATTTCTCTTACTTTTGAATGTGCCCCTGAAAAACCACACTTTCTAAGGGCTAAAAGATTATTTCCCATAGTAGTTCCTGCAGTCCCATAAACCAGCTGGGATACTTCATCCCTAAGAAGCGCAGGGTTTAGAGACAATAATAAGGCACAAGCATTAGGTGAGAATCTGTTTGGTTAGAGGTTTGAAGTCATAACTTTCAAAACTTCCCTTTGTAAAATATTCAAGTCAAAAAATAAAATAATAATAGTAATCTTTTTTTCACTCAGAAACTCAATGCTTGTGAATGCTGGATACAATGTGTGTTTGGGGTGCAGAAAAACACACAACAAACGTGAAATGCTACTCATGAACTTCAGCCAGCATTCTTTTTTTAATTTCAACACGTTTTATAAAGGCCAACGATGATGAATTTGCTAACAGTCGTCATCATGACTGTGATGTTTCACACAGTTACATCGTTTTTCACAGCATAGGTGCGTCTTTATGTTAGCGTTAGGGTCAGGGCTCAACCTGTTTTTTACTACATTGTAAAGCTGCAGTTGGATTTAAACCACTTTACTAAATTAATGTCACTGTTAGCTTCAAGGCTATATTAAATATTTTGAGCTACAGAAAAGATTAAACAGTTTGCATAAAAAAAAAGGATCGGTTTTAAACCCTACAAAAAGTAGCAATCGACATTTTTTATTTTTATTTTTGTACCTTACATGCAGGGATTTCTGGGGAAGCTAGATAAAATAAACTGCACCACTCTCCAATTAACTGGTGACGGGTGAGGCTTTCAGAATTGGGCTTTTTCTTTCCTTCCTGAGTTTTGTGTTGAACTTAGATTTTTGTTGGTTCTTCAGGTTTTTAGTATTGGCTTCTTAGTCCTGATTTCCTGTCCATTTGTCACACGTGTCCTGCATCTGTTTCTCATGTTTATAATAGCTCAGGTAAAATTCAATTTTTCCATTGTCCATTCATTATATTGTAATGGCTTCCTGCCTTCATTAACTTCTTTTTGTTCGAGAAGATGTTATACCTTATTTTGTTGATTCTGCTTTCAGGGCTCCTTTTGCTTTAATTTCTTTAGACATTGTTCACCACAACGGCCTCTGGAGATCTGATTATTTTTGCATGCTCATTTCTTTGACCTGTCCTGTTTTTGGCACACAGACCTAAAGATAATTTCAAAACCACATCAAAATGCAAGGTTGCAAAGACTGTAGTCTTTCCTACGATGAATACAGGCACTCCCACACCGAGAAACATAAAGGCAAAAGTCAAAAGGTTAAACATTATAAAAACGTTAGAATGAAACTCATCCCTCAAGAGAAATAGAGCAAAGAGGTTAGGCTGGTAAAATCAAAACAAAACACATAAAAAAAGAAAACAGCTGCATCAGCATTAATTCTTTTCAAAATCTAACATTTTCTGTGTAATGAAATGCTAAATGATTTAGTTTCTGGATTAATATTTAGCTTCAGAACCATGTTCTATGAAAGAAGCTTTAAATCTGCAGCTCATAGAGTCAATCATCCTCTGGGATTTACGAACACGTATTCTGGACATGGACGATTGGACGACATTCCACAGTACCTCTGCATTTCTTGGTTTTGGCTCAGAAACGGTGTGTTAGAAGCCAGCCCTCAGGTTTTCTATTGGATTAAAGTTCCAGAATTGGCCAGACCTCTACATATCATTAAGTCGTCACGCTGCTGTTCACTTATTGGAGCGTTTGGAGTTGTCTTGTTGAAACTCCCTTTTTCAAAGTAATTTCCTCATCAGCATCAGATGTAGTTAAATTGATTTATGAGTCCTGATATACAATAAATACGCTTAAATACCAAAATGCTTTTAAATGATCTGTTTGGCATTTGTAAGGAAAAAAAAAAAGTAATCTCTTCAACGTTCAAACATTTATCTTGAGGCCTGACGATGAGTTGTTGTTTTTTTTTTTTTGTCTGTTTTTGTTTTTTGGCAACTTGTAGCCGTTTCACTCCATGTTGGTTTTCAATCATTTTGCTTTTTAGGGGCTTCTTCACAAAAGCTCGGCTTCACTTTGCTATCTTCTAATCATTGCTCTAGATCAGTGTTTAACAACTTCAGTCCTCAGGGACTCATGCCCTGCATATTTTAGATATATCTCTGTTTCAGAACAACTGATTCAAATCATTGCATGTGTAACCAACTAGTGTAACTTACGAATAGATAAGTTGAGAAACTTAGATTTCAATGTTGAAGTTACAGTTAGTCTATCTTTCTAAGTTCAAAAAGGAGGATAATAAGCACAAACAACCATATTATCAAGAATGAACAGATTATTTAATACAACTTGAAACAGAATGTTACTGTACAGTTCTTTTTCCCAACATAAAGTGTCCACCTTCTTTATATCAGGCAGTGTATTTTCTTTTGGTTCAGATTCCTTATAGTTCAGTTCGTCCTTTGGAAGTTTTGTTTTTTTTAGTTCAGTAATTTAAGTCAGTCAGTCAAGTCTTTGTTAAATGGCCATGTGTTTCTTTGGATCCAAAATCTTATCTTATCCAGTGCAAAGTAGGCAGCGGATCCAGCAGTCCCAGGTCTTGGGTTGAAACCTGGAGCTCAGCAATCCAATCCAGGCCTGCGATGCTGTGCAGCTGGACAGTCTTCAAAGTTGAATGGGGTTCTAAAAAAAACCAACCTGCATATATATAGAACTTAATTAACTATTAAGTTTCAAAAGTATGCAGGAAGCAATAAATTCCATTTATCACAAAAATAATATTCAACTAATGGCAAGCTTGCAAAACAAACGTATCACACTGTATCCGACCTCTTAGTTTGTACATAACAAAAAATACAATACAGTGAAAATCATCATTTTAATCTCACACATTTCTCCGATTGGTTTTATTTACGTTTCTCTGTTCTTCCTTGTCGGAATATATGAGCAGTAATGCCTGTGACGCCAGTTAGCATTAGCTTGATTTCGGTTGCAAAAACACGTTACAACACTCACCAGAGAAAATCACAGTAAAAATGTGTTTTACTGCCAGGGATCAGGTCACGGATCTTCTTTTCTCTTAACCGTTACCGGAATTAATCAAGAATTTATCTTATAGCATGCAGTAATTCGCACAACGTGCTACAGCCAGCTACGGTTTTCTTCTTCTAATAATTTTCTGCTGTCTAAACCAGAGTGTAACTCACAAGCCACCTGCTGGCGGTTTCTGGTATGACAAGAAAACTCAAAATGAAAATATAAACTGAATTGCTGGGAACATTAAATAACAAAACAAAATCCTACAGAAATAAAATACTACTAACAGTATCACACATATACATGTGGGTTACACATGCCATCAAGTACTGCAGGATCCTACTAATCATGCACTACTACTCCATCTGGCCGTAACTTTTTTTTGCCATACAGAAAGATAACTTTCACCAGAAACAACGCTTCATCAGGCTAATGAATTTGAAATGACAATATTTGAAGAAAATTGTGTGTGTGCCACTGCAAACAGGATTGTCTCCTAGAACACTTCAAAATAAATCAGAAAAAAACATGTTTATGATCTGTACAGAAGTCGTGCAATTCCATTTTTGAAAAATGGACCAAAAAAAACAGTGGGCACATTTTTATTTTTTTTTTTTATTTTTTTTTTTTGTCAGAGGAGGCCCCTTTTATGAAATATCATTAAAAAAAAAAAAGCAAAATAGCAAACAACTGGTCCAACATAAAATTGTGAAAGCTTAATCAGCAAAAGGTGTAAAAGTCGCTGGCAGTGGTTAAAAATATACGATGCCTCGAGAATCAGAAAAGGACAACCTCAAATTGTTCTTTAACTGAAACCGGAATATTAAGCAAGCAAGAATCAAACCAACATATCGTTGCAAAACTGCAAGAAAATATTTCTTATTTCCTGAAAGATAAAAGCATGACACTCTGTTGCAATTAGGGGAAGTGAGGACCTAACAAGGCTGTTGGGGAAACTTTAAATGACTGGCAAGATAGTTTTGCTTCTCGTCTGCTGTTTATGTTTTCACATCTTATCAGACTGGCATCCTGGGCATCAGAAACCTTTTTGAGCCCCTCATGATCTTCAAGGTATTCCTGAGTTTGTTTTACAAGGCCAAAAGCTGTTTTATTGGGAAAGAGGCTATCACAAAAGAAAACTGCATTTAGTTTGGTGATATTTCATAGTTATGCTTGAGTAAATACCAGAATACAGATTTTACAATCATAACATGAAAACCTGTCTAGTTGAATGTGTGAGTTGTGAAATTCCACATGAAGTGTACATATTTATATTTAAATTGTAGATTGGAAGCAAAGTTGAACTGAAGTGAAATTATTTGTATGCACAAACTTGACCACTAAAGCTGATTTTGATTTTGGTATTGTTAGCAATAACAGGTTACTTTTCTCCACATTGTCAGTTGACTGTAATCCTTCTCTAATACTCTAATCTTATTAAATGTGTGCTACATATTAAGAGTGAAATTTATATTGGCTAACTACATTTCTAGAACTTTGTTCACAGCCAGGCTCTTAAAGCAACACAAAAACAACATCTACAAAATCCCAACGAATCCAGGGCAAAATGTTATTTAAGTGTTACTCATTCCCACTGCAGAAGAAGGCACCCTGGTGCCACTGTGAGACTTTGTTTTAAAGGCCCAATTAGTGCGACCTCATAGCACTGCCTTTCATCTCTACAAAACTCTGCCAGCTTGTAGCATCTGCGGTCTGCGGTGTTAGGGCATTGTGAGCCGGCGTTGCTAGATTACCTTCTCTGGTACATTCACAAACCGTGTTTTCTGCTTTGACATGACTGGACAGTCGGATAGGCTTTTCTAAATCTCTGCTGTACTCTAAAACATCTTTCTGAAGTTAGCATTATATTTTATACGTTGGCCGACTTACTGCAGTGTCAGAACATCCTATACAGCAAAGAAATTGATCACGAGAGAACAAAATTAACCTATTTTTATAGGAAATTCGGTTTTGAACATTGTCGGTTAGAGGCTGGTGATGTGACTTTATTAGGTTTATGTAAAAACAACTCTTGGAGGGCTTTGACTGCAGTGCCAGAAGTTGATTATTGATTTTCTTTTTTTTTATTAGCAATTGTCAAATATAAAATTTAAAATCTAATGTATTTTATTGCAATTGTTTGTGAAAGAACAACACAGTAGTTCATAACTGGATCAAAACATAAAAATCTGAAAACTGTGGTCATGTGTTCAGGCTCTTCTGATCTAATATACTTAGATAAAATCCATGAAGGGCTTTATTGGAGCAACACCTGTTAAAACCTGCAAAAGACTTGCAATAGGACAATGATCCAAAACACATAGACAGAGCTATGCTGGTTTAACTCGAAACATATGTACGTGGTAGAATGACCGGCTGAAAGCCGGTCGATACATACAGCAAAAGACTGGAACAGACGGCATTAGGTGGACTTAAGGATCACAGCCACACATGAATAGCTAAAACACACAAACAATTAAAAAAATAAGTTCTGTGTTTATACATATTTTTGTAGGGCAATACGTAGTTGCATTTAATCCTAAACTGATATTCTGGCTTGGTGTGTAGTAAAAAGGAAATGAAAAAGAATAGCAAGACAGGTTGTACCTTTTAAAGCCGCTGACTCATTCCTTATCACAGCTGCTCCCTAAAAACTCTGAATCTTAAATTCCCTGTGTGGCACGTTGCATGAACCCAGTGGGAACAAATGTTCTTAGTTAATGAGTAAAATCTCCAGATTCTAGACTAAAGGAAGTAAAAGTTCTCACGGTTTTACTGTAATAAGACTTATATTGATGAACCAGTCAAAGGGAAAGGTCATCTGTAGCCAAGCAGCTGCTGCGTACGAAATTTCATACGGGAGCAAAACTTCATCTAAGTTTCCTCGGTTCAGGCCAGCATGGACGGTAGCTCTTGTAAAAACTGGGCTGTACAGAATATTTTATCCTTAACTGCATTGAACTGAAGACTGTCTGCACATAAAAAGCTATGTTTTCATACGTGACCAGGAACAAGATCCAGATAGTGATTCTAAGCAATAGTAAAATTTATTTTTTTGTCATTATTTTATTTTTACCAACATATCATACCATCTATTCTATTGTTCTCCTTATTTCAGAGAAAAGGGTGCAATAAATATTTTGACATTTCTTTGCAGAAACCTTCTCGTTTGTCATTGTCTACTGTAGTCATTGCGGTGCTTGAGCAGAATTTTTTTTAAAAAATATCTGCAATTTGCAGAAGAGTTCAGTAATTAGCTTTCAATCTTGTTTTAAATGTGCCTCTTTCAGTTGGTCCTGATTTTGTATCAAAAATGACTGGAGAAAAAAAAAAACGCCTCAGGAGCAAATTTAACAAGTGGTTAAATGTTGGGTGCGGATGCAGGCTGATGTTGCTTGATTATGACTAAAATCATAACAATTGTTTTGGTCAATTAACAAGAAGACAACATATGATTAATCAGTGTCTTTCTGTTGAGAACCAGATTTGGAAAAACAATCTTTCCTCAGTAATTTTGACTTTTTGCCAAATTTCTTTTTAAAGATTTGAAATATAAAGCTACTATTGATTGAAATGCTGGTAAATAATTCAGGTGTGTGTCTGCTTCAACACACCTGAGGCAAATAATCAGGTCATTAGCAGGACTTTGGAGAATTTGGCTGCACGCCGAGGAGATATTTCAGCCATTTGGATCAGTCACTGAGTGGTTTGATTAAGATGTAAATAACTTAAATCATAACCTTTAGCTTTATCTTCACCATAGTCTGGACTATCGTGCCTGATATTGCTTAGCCTTATGGATTTAATGGCAAAGTTAACAGATATTGATTGCTCTGGCACATCGAATCTTCAGCAAACAGCAGCTGACTATACTCACAGCACTATGTGATGGTGAAATTTCTTGTAGTTTTTAGTACAATGTCATTACCACTGGTCCATCACATGTCAGTGAATCAATAGTTGCTTCCCCCCCCTCCCTTCTTTTGTCATAAGATCAAAACTTTATGAAAGCAAGAAACTGATTAGGAGATTGGTGCTCACCATATGTTTCACATCTCCTTAAATTTAGTGAAGTCAGACTTTCTGGTCGAGGTTCTTTGTGATATCCCAAGAATAGGAAGCACAAGCAACCCATTTATTTGTTGCATGTTTCACTTCTTTTAGGATTTTCCTTAGAATTTTTTGGGTAAAAGTATGTCAATTACACTCAAGGTTTAATATGAGAAGTAAAACATGTGAAGGGGAAAACCAAATGAGGTTTTTATAGGGGCTATGTTCCTTGAAATATTATCAAAGATGGTACAGATAGATAGATAGATAGATAGATAGATAGATAGATGATAATTCTGCTACAAAAAATTTAAATTTACACTGCATTGCACTATAAATGAAACATGAAGGGCCACTCAAGATGGTGACCTTTGTTCTCACATTATGCAGTGCTCAGGCAGGCGGAGCAGCAGGTATGTGCAGGGGTGTGCACAGCGCAGCTCAAATCTTGAGGACAAACCGTGTCCCAGGACAGCTGATACGAACAAACACCTCAGCAGCAAATCATTCTGGGTTTCAATTCACTGTCAGTAGATTCGGTCATGGACATCCTTTTGTGAATGGCTGTGTTAAATTTACGTAGTGACTATTATTTGTGGTGAGTAACGGAGAGAGGCTGGTTAAATGACACGAATCTAAAGATAAATCCAGGCTGCGCATCTCTGGAGCAGTCCTTGTCTTTGCGCCGAGTTCCTGTCCTTGCTCACAGCTGTTGGAGAACCCTTCATTTGAGAACAGGGCAGGGCGAATAAACCTGTCGCCCTTCAGCGCTCATCAGCATTTTCGATCGGCGCAGGAGCAGATCTGTTCCCCTCTTCAATGAGGTCACCTCCCATGCCATCGTAAGCGGGCGGGTTCGACCTCCGCCACATGTCATCCATCAGGGCGAAGGGCCACCGTGACAGCATGCAGTTACATGTAGGGCCTGAACGCGACCGTTCTTGGATGTTTCCTATGTTGCTAAAGACTACTGCAGTAAGGCGCATGCTGTGCCAGTAACAATGAGTGCACTTGGTTAAGGAAATTTATATTCGAGGTTATGAATAATCTGAGTTTGAAAGATGGAGACTGTTAAAGCAATTACAGTCGTGTAGTGCATAGGAGATTCTTTCTTCGGGGGAGAACACCTGAATTACCGTTGGTGATTTGTAGAGGGCTTTTAGCACAGTGATTGCATTGCTAGATGAGAGAAAAGTATGGAGTGGCACAGATTGTGAAGATTTCTATTATGCAAGTTGTGCTGCAGAAATTATAACGCACTGCCATTGCGAAGCAAGATCACTTTACCAGATAAAATTAGCAAATCTGCACATCAATTAACCAAATCTAAGAGATCAGCAAGATCAACAATGCAGTGTTCTTTAGTTCAGCTGTAACTAGAAAAAATCTGATTGCTCACGCCCATCGCTGTTGACATATGGAAATGCGGCTGTAATTCACAGAACCGTTTCTCTTTCTCTTTGCAGGCTCTCATACAGAACGGGACAAGACACGGCCAACTGTGATACGTGTCGAAACAGCGCCTGCATCATTTACAGGTTCGCCCAGCCATACATACATTAACACTGCATCGTCAGTCTTCTACATTAAGGTTCTCCCATTTTCAAACGGCTAAGCTGCCGTCTTTGCATAATGGACTAACTTTAACAAAAGCACTCTAAAGTCTATTTTAATGTTTCTGAGATTGTTTTTTTTTTTTTTTTAGCAAAATGGCTCCACTATTTTATGTACAATGGCTATTGGAAGTATTCATAACCTTGAACAATTTTACATTTTGGTATACATACAATTTCCGATAAACCCTAACAAAGTGGTATAAGTAGTATTATATAAAATGTGTGTTTTATTTTATTTTTTTTTTTACAAAATATAGAAATATAAACTGTGGCATTGCCTGCATTCAGGCCACGTGAGATAATACTTTGTAACACAATGGATCTCGCCACAGCTTTTCAACAGAATTTCTACCAGAACTTTAAGCCATCCTAACCCATGACTATGCCACGATCAAATCTATTCCAGTGTAGCTCTGTCTGGATGTTTGGGGTCATTATCCTGCTAGGAGGTCTTGAAAAGCCTGGAACTGATTTTTCTCAAGGTTTGCCCTGTATTACGTTCCACCCAGCCTCACATCATCTTTGACTAAAAGCCCCGACTCTGCAGCATAAACGCATTCCCACAACATTCAGAGCCTGATCTCCTAAAGACAGTTGTGTCGAAAAACAGGCGTAAACCTGATCACGCACACGGTCTTCTGCTTATTTCTAAAAAAAGAAAGACAAACAAAAAAGAGGTTGTTTTTTTACTCAATGTAAAGAAAAAGGTCGGTATTTTTTTTCATTTATTTTTATATTATGCACTACTTTCTGTGTGTGTATTGCATAAAATCTTAGTAAAATATATAATTTTACAGATAATAAATATATTGAGCTACATGCAGCCTTTTTACTTGAAGAAGCTTGTAACTACAGACAATCAACATTGGGAACAGACAGATGCATTTTATCAAGCAGATTAGACTAAATTGTAAATGAACAAGATATTAATGATTTGATGGAAGTTTTGCAAATTCTCAAATTTTTGAGAAAAATACTGAATAGACTGACTGAATGATGTGAAGGAAATAGATTTACTTTACCACAAAGTGAGAAATATATAAAATGATAAAATGTACTGGTAAACAGTCGGACATATTTAATGTAGAAATATTTATATGTGTGAGCACATGTTATTCAAATTTCTACCGTAAAATTCTGGGAAATATTAGAACTTTATGTTCAGCACTACTCCTGTCTCTGGTTTTACTGCAGGGATAAATAATGACTCCAGCGTTGGTTTCTGAGGACTGCATGGCCTCATTGTGACCGAAACATAAATTTACAGAGAAGTGGGAAGTTATATAGATAAAGCAGGAAGTTTTGTGACCACAGTGTAAATCATCAGATTCCATAAAGCTCTTTAAATATTTACAGTTAGATTTGAATTGACCTTTATCTGTTATATCTTTGTCATTTTAAAATAATGCTTTATTTTGCACACAAAAAAAGAAAAAGTTTAATCTAATAGTGTGAGGTTTTAAGCAACGTAAGCTCAGAGTAATCTTGCGAGATAAAAGCTTTGACGTAATCGGTTCTATCTAAACTGTAAATAAAAAAATAGTTTGGGTTGCTCTCTCAAGCCCAAAGATGAAAGGACAATTTACAGTGTAGTTCTGTAAGAGGAAAAACACATTTAAAATTACCTCAAAAACCTCAAACCACACATTCAAGCTTTTACCATGATTATGTCAAAAGTCAATTATGTCAAACTAACCCAGATTGTTGCGAAAGATCCTTGAGCAACTTGAAAGCAAAAGTTCTATTTCATTCAAGCTGGAAGGGAATAACAAGTCACTGATTTCTCACAGGCTACTCCTTCTGAAAAACTAAGTCGTCCTGGGGGACGAATAAGGTGCAAAATTAAGGAATGTCCCGGGTTTCTGAATTCATAGGTTAAAAAAATCCTAATTAGACAGGCTTTGCTGTTAAATACATATAAATTAAGCAAAAACAAACACATTAGAATGTTCTCAAAATAATCTTGTAAAATAATAATAATTAAAAAAAAATACATAAAGCACACAAAAACGCCTTAGAGGCTGATTACTAAAAAATTGTGCATTTGACATGTTTTAAAAATTGTGTTTCCGAATTGAAAGTCCTGTTGCTTGATACAAAAACCAATCCTCACCTCAGGATAGGGAAAAACGTTAACTTTCAGTCAGTCCATCTAAATCAATGCAAGGTGCCCAGAAAACCGAAAAAAAAAGTTCAAATACATTATTTTAAGTGCACTGGCAAAATGAATAAGTAGCTTTATGCAAAACATTGAGAAATATACACTGTATAGACAACATTTAGTTCAAAGCTGATGTTGAGGTTATGTGGGGAAAAACTTAATGAATGGTGAATCCAATAATATAAGTAAAGCATCCATGCTGTCTCAGTGGAGGAAGATTGACCTTTTGCAATCATGACCTGTCTTAAAGACAAAATAGGATGATTTCATGTCACAGAATATGATGCTATGGTCACGATCTTTGAGACTTTAGTTTTTTAACGTGCTTTATTTTAGTTCTTGTGTATTTGTATTTTCTTCTGTGTGTTTCATCAGACATTTCTCTCATTTTCTCAGTTCTTCATCAAGTTACTCGCCTTCCCTCACAGCTGCATGCTGTTTCTAATCAACCACCTGCTCCTTGTTTAGTAATTAACTCTCCAGCAAATATTGCTGTTAGTCAGATCATTCTATTATTCACACAATGATTGCTTGTGCTTCTCCTGTGATGTATTTTTTTATTTTATTTTAGTTTTCTTTTTTTTTTACTTTTACACCAATTGGACATTAGTTTTTGTAAGGTTGAGGATTTCATGTTTCAGTGAAACAGTTTTTGTCTGCTGTCTGCATTAAAGTCCTTCCATCAAAACCTCATATGTTCATTGATGCAGGTTTTCATGAGTCTGCTTGTCTTGCTTGCATAAAACTTGCAAGAAAAACAAGTACAAAGTGAAATAACTGGCAAAAAGGATGCTTAAGTATTTAAGGCCTGGAATTATTTTCAATTGCATAAAAAGAAAATTATCTGTCAAATTGTAATTTAAGTGCAGATTGCAAATGTGAAAGTGGCATGTGCAATGTGCAGCTTCATGGATGTTGTCAAGCTGTGCAAAAGTATTCAGCTGCATAATCATTGAGGAATTCCCCACTTTAAATATGGCTGCCTTTGTAAATGTAAAATAAAGCAGGTACAAAACACCAGATAACACTGGCAAAATGACTATTCAACATTTTAATTGGTTTGGACTGAATGTTATCAAGTCTTATTTGAAATCTAAATTGAACAGACTGATTGAAGCTAAAATGGATAATTGCTCACTGGATTTTTTTTTTTTTTTTTTTTATTCTGAGATTTATGAAACTCTCATTCCAATTGCACTGCAAGAGAAAATTTTCAGATTGTTTTTGGCATTGGTATCATGAAACTGGAAGATTATATACCAACTAAGTTTTTAAAAAAAGTTTGTGATTTGGGACACTATTGCTCTACTTGTAAAAACAAAAATGTTTATTTTCTTAAAAACTGTATAACTAGTATTGGGTGTCCTCTCATCCTGTGAGTTGGAGGATGTTGCGCACAAATACTTGTTGGTCATTCAATTTGTTAAAGTGATTTGTGTAGCTCTGACACAGTGCTCACAATTGCTCTAAACAATTGTTCTGTATTGCTATACTTTTTCACTCTCTGCTTATACTAACATGAAAGTAATGGAAGTGTCCTCAGATTGTTTGCATGTTGGAACGTTGCGCACAAAAAGTCCTTAAGAGCAGAAAAAAAAAAATTGAATGTAAAAGTACAACATCCTTGTAGTTTTCACACTTGAGACCCTGATCTCTCAATACGAATCAGAACAGATAAGGAATGATGATTTAATAAAGATGCATGACTAAAGACCGTTTTTGTGCTTTGCTGTTGTTCAGGAGCTTTAGTGTGAAGTTGGCAGCAGAAGACTCAAAGCTCTGTTCTCTGTCGATAGCTCTTAAAAATGTGGCAGAGACTTGGATCTGCGGAGTGACAGCCACACCTCCATGTCAGTACTAAACAGAGATGCTGTACTATAGTAAATAAAACATTTGAAACAGACTCAAGGCTCTGAAAAATGAGCCTGAGTCATCATAAGACAATGATGTTCAGCAGGCACTGACAGCGGATTTAAAAGCAGCCCTCCTCTTTCCCCAGAGAGAAGGGATGGCTGACCCTGAAATACAATAAATATCAGATTTGAGCAGCATGTTACATCTAAGTCTGATCCTTTTTTTTTTTTTTTTTACCCCCATCACTAATGTCACAAGATTAATATCAGAGGACTTGCCTTTTGTCTGACCAAAGCAAAGCATTAAGCATTAAGTTCTGGATCTGCTTATCTAGTCATTAGGACGTTGTACATGTTGAACTAAATAAAGCTTTTAAACAGATGGATTTTCCTGAATTAAGAGCCAACAGTGAGCAGTTCACTTGTTAGCATAAGGCGGTCAGCCATCCAGATGTTCGCCCAACTCATGAAGTCGGAGTCGACGAGGCCAAAGGCAGTAAAGCGAGTTGTCCCAAACACCCTCTACCTCTTTCTGCCAAACCAAAGCCCAACTATGAATCGCAAGCTCTTCAATGAGCTAGAAAATGGGAGAGGAAATTGAGACGGCAGTCCTCGTAGCTGGCTCCCCTCTCGAGCAGCAAATGATATCAGAATTGATTGTTATACCAGAAAGGTCTGTCATAGTATTTCTTTACGTTGCCTGATTGCGTCTTTGCTGTGTCTGACTCAAAGTGAGCAACGGACCACTAGGGCTTTGGTAAAACAAAGGGTTGGAAAAAAAATAAAGGTTTGAACTAAAAAAAAATTAAAATTAGAAAGCCTCTCTCACTGGTAGCATACAGAATTTATATGCATCTGTCTCTTTACTCTGTGTGCCTTACTTATACTGGATTATGCTCTCACTTGCCTTCACAACTGCTCTAATTCTCTACACCACAGACTGAAAAAGATGATGAAAACAATCCTCTGAGTGTCATGATCTAAGAGTCTTTGTGCTTTGTCAGTCACCTTGGTTATATATTCAGATCGTTTTGAGTTGTTATTTTTGATGTCACTCATTGTCCTCTGCACATGATTTACTATTTCAATTTGAGATTATTTGTTTCTTTTTTGTATTCTGTTCTCTATATACTCACTGGAAATCTTATTTCAGTGCTAAAGTTTGCATTTTGGTTCAGTAAAATCCTTTATTTTGTCTTGTTTAGATCCCAGTGCGTGCTTTGCTTTTGCTTTGCGGCCCTTCACCAACTTGCTCTGCATTCTGCTGAAACCCATCTGAGGTGATTGTGAGGTCACTGACATCAACAAGGCATATTTGTCCACACATCAGGCGTTTACTGGATGTGCTTTCACTCTGTTCTCTGTTAACCCAAGAGGTGGCTGACCATTGAAACCCCACAATGTCAGCAGTTTCTAAAAATGCTTACACCAGCCTGCCTGGTAACACATTTGTTCAAAGTCGCTTTAATTCCTGTTTTTTTCTTTTATTTTTGTTTTTCTTTCCCCATTTTAATGTTCTGTTTGAACTTTGGCAAGTTTCCTTCACCATGTCCCGGTGCCTAAATACATTGTGTTGGTGTAGTGAGTTGCTGATTAACTTTGTGTGCAAGCAGGTTAATGAACAGGTGGACAAAAAAAAGTGGTTCTTATTTTATTTACTGCAATTTTCCTAAATATGACTTTTTAGAAAGCAAAGTTAAATAGCACCAAAATAAATCAAGTTCAAAGTGGCCCATTCTTGTTTGGAGGTTCTCCCACCTCGGTCTAATGAACTTTATAAATCCCAGCAGGATGCTACAAAGGAAAGCTAAATAATCTCTCTTTAAATAGCATAATATGGCAATATGTGAGTTTTTTTTTTCAGCTAGCATTCAGCTGCTATGATTTCAATAATGTGATAAACTGAGCTTTCAGGAACTAGGCTTTAAATAGTCAGGCAATGGCAAATACAATCAGGAAAATATCTCCACTCTTGAGAAAAGCCGTTATTTGTGTCATGGGATTTTGTTTAATTTTTTATAAGACATGGTGAACCTTTTTTACAGATGCAGAAGCAGCAAATGGGATTACCAAAGGGATGTGGATGCCATATAATGGAGATTTGTCACACCAACACATTAGCTCTGACTAGATAGAGGACTAGTTTCCTGTAAAGTGTTGCGGTTTCTCTCTTTTGTTTAACTAACAGGATGCTGGTAAGACTAAATGTGTCAGTGCAGCAAATGTTTATGTTTAGTTTAACTGACTTTTTGCCGCGTGGCAGCAAAAACTTTGCCCTTGGTTTACTCTCTCTAAATGGAAGCCATTTATATAACGAAACTACAGATGCTCTCCGCAGAGGACTAATAAAGTATGAGATAATCATTTTGTCTGTTCCATGTATCACTAAATAATTGTTTATTACAGTCTAACGGAATGACTTTTACAGTCACTGAACAAAATGGAACATTTTGCAACCAGGGTGGTAATCCATCACAGTTCTCTCTCTGCCAAAATGACTGTCACAAGAAGCAAAATTCTGCAGATAGTGCTGCACAACCCAGCTGCAAAGACTTCATGCTGGTGTTCCAAGTGTGAATGCATGCATGTGTGTATATGTGGTGGACGGATACATCTCTATTGTGTCTTTTTTTTCTTCTTCTTCTTCAGTTTTACTCTGCTTTGCTCTGTTATTAAAGCCGTGAGATCCCATCACCGGTGGCCCTCTTATTAAAGTTTGCTTTACTGACTCAGTTAAACTGCTGGCAGGGCAGCAACCTTGGACAAACTACTCTGTGACACTAATAACGAAGACCGGCTACTAATAAGGCGGGCCGTATTAAAACCAGTCCAAAACAGAGAGTTAATGACAATTTCTCCTTTAAGTTAGACGGGAACTCTACATTGTTGTTGTGACCACCAAGTGTGTCACTCAATTTAGAGGATGATGTTGAATTTTAAAGAAGTCGTGCATGTAAAACGTCCAATAAATTCAGGAATCTGGCAGCCGCAGAGCTAAAGCAGTCAATCTGTGGGTCGTCCAGACTCCGGCTCTCCCCTGACAGCCTCCTCCTACCTTTGTTATTGAGTAGTGTCTCATTTATCATCGCAACAAATAGGGCAAGCATTTGGCAGGTGAGATAAGGATGGATAGGATGAGTCTATAGGAGAAATATTTCTGGGATAACTATTATGACGGTGTTCAGTAAAGTGGAGGGAAAAATCCAATGCAAATGTAATTACTACTTTCTTGTGATGTAAATATGCAGAAATGAAAAATATTATTTTGGGAACTCACCATTGCAGTTTTCAGCTGCTAGGTGGATTTTACATATAATGAATGTTGGATTAAAAAAGAAAAACATTCCAATAGGTCAAAAATAAGGAATATGTTGCACCTAATTAGCTGTCTTATATATGGAGATGGCTGCCACCATTTTTAATTTGTGCTTTGTTAACATTTTGAAATAAAACAGATCAGATGTAGTCCATATTCGTTAAAATAAGTGGTGAAACAGAGCTTTAGGTCAAATAGAAACCTCAAAGCAGAGCAGTAAAAAATTCTGACAAAGAGAAAGACAGTTCACATATGATAAAAGCTATGGTATTATGTGTCTTCCAGGCACAGAGTATAATTTTATAGCACAATCACAAGCTTATGTTCTTATAAAACGTTTTGGTTTGTTGAGAGAGCACATTAGATTATTCTCTCATTGATAAATATAGGTTTATTTTTCTCTGCGCAACACACAATAGAGGTTTTTCTATTAGATGTCCTGTATATGACTTCTACATGACAACCCGCGAGGGAAATCACTGTAATTTCCTGGCAGTTTATTTTAAATAACCCACCAGGAAACTGGTGCTCTCGGTGGAAGCCATTTATTTTATTTTTTTTTATTTTTTTTTGTCAAGTGTGGAGCTCGGACTGAAAATGGCAAAGGAAGAGAGAGGATAATGGGAAGGAAGGCAGCCTTAGGTTTAAAGCACTGAGGATAGAAAATAGTTGCAACGGGATGTTTTACAAAGACACCCAGTAGCAAAATCCCTCCCAGGAGCAGCAATTATTGAATGATGCTCAGACAAACAAACAACTCACCACTGATCACAGCAATAGCTACTCACAGTGCATAGATAAGGGGATGATTAATATGGTTTTCGGAGTGCCCTGGAAGGTTTCCTGTCTCCAACTGCTTCAATGTGTCTGTGCACAGAGATGATCTTAGATATGAGGCTTTTGTTTGCCGAAGCATCTACCCTCTGGTGTTAAATGAAGCATGCAGCGCTGTTCTGGGCTTCTCTCTCAGAAGTTTGCACCCGGTGTAGAAAAATCGGCATTGATCTGCCAAGTGATTAACTGCTCAATAATTGTTGAGCTTATTCTGCACTGCATCGCACCGATGTTGCTCTAAACTGCTTGCTTGTCAAGTCAACATCATTTGAATGTTGTTATAAATGTGCGCGGCTGGTGCGACGGAGGGAAACATCCGCAGCCATAAAAGTGAGAGAAGGTGGAACGGGGCATAATGCGCGTATTATCAAGAGATGAGCAATGAACAGGCGAGACAAAGGCATCACCAAAAAACGTAGTTTCTCATTTCCGAGGACTCACTTCTCAGGAGACCTACGAGAATTGGCTTTCATTTGAAGTGAACGTGAAATTACAGGAGAACGGGCTTAATTCTGATCAAATCGAGAGTTACGTGAAAGGGCTCCTTTAAACCAGGAGTGACGTCGAGGTTAAAGCAGCAATAAATTGGCCTTTACACGATTTTTGTCTCACTTTTTCATTTCACCTAACACAGTGAAAAGCAGGTCTCAGCCTGCCAATCCAGCCCTCAATGAGGTCGCTCCTCTGGAGGCTTTAATAGAGCTCTGCTCTTAACTGACACTTATTGTCGGGGGGTGAGGACAGTTTCCAGTTTCATTATATCACTTTGAGTCAAGCATATCCTTTAGCAAACTAATTACTGTGCCTATCAAAGCGGCTGCCCTATCAGGGCAATCTTTACACGTTAATGTCCGTTTCTCTGTCTGCAGATGAGAAGAGGACTGCATGTTTGACCTTGCACTGTCTTTTCTTTATTTCTGTTTGTTCGCCTCCTCTTCTTCCTCAGAATGTCAGGGGTGAGGTCTGGAAGTCCTTGAAGTCACTTCAGTCTGCTGTGCAAAATATTTAGAATTAATGGAGAAAATTAAGCAAACGGCAGTCAATTGAAATATCCAAAACACAAATTTGATTATCGGGTAAACTTTATTTATGGTCATCACTTTTCCAGTGCACGTAGCAAGCAGATAGCTAATTCGTTATTATCTCCACTGTAAGACACAAATTGCACATAGCAAGATTAGGCAAACCAGCAATATGCAAGAAATCAATAGCAATAAAGAGAGAGGAAATGGTGAACAATGGTGTATTTTCCCCGTGCTTGAATACAGCCAGTTAATCAGGGACTGCTCAGGCTCTCGATAGTTTCATTTGGATGAGATTAAGTCCCACATTTCTCCCAGCCCTGGGAGATTTAATCGGAGCGATAGCTCAGCTACGGCGCCGCAACAAAATCAGACGATGACCAGACTGGGATTACACTCGTGACTGTTGAGGTCTGATGTCAGGAGCAACCAAAATCCTGGCTTTTTATTATTATTATTATTATGCAAATATAATCTACGCAAGAAAAGCCCATTTGACTGCGGTGTTGGAGAATGCAGAGAAACTCTCTTACTTCAAAGGAGTCTCTGAAACGTTGAGCTGCAGCCAGTGTGGGATCTGTCAGTTCATTTGAACCAGTTGCCTCTATTCAAACAGCAGTGATTTAATCAAATTAAAGTTACTAATTACTAAGATCACAAACATTAGTGTTCCCTATCCCATGTGCAGTGGTTTACTTACACACATTATGGCGATGATTGTAATATCCACCATAACTTTGGACTTTTTGTTGTGTTGTCTGAACCGCAGTTCTTTCAGGCTGGAATGATGCAAGTTGCATCTTTAATGAATTGGATACTTTAATGAAGTGGATTTTCTGTGATCTATACAGAATAAAGTTCTATCAAAATAGGCTACATATTACACACACACACACACAACCCCATTAACAACCAATGATAGAATATACATTGAACATCCCAGAAAAAACGTTTAAGCAAAGTCCGCAAATGCTTTGCGTAGTTAGGCTTACTGGTTTCCAAAATGTTAACCTGCTTGAACTATTTCAAAACCAGATTATTGTCCTGGTGAAATTCTCAAGAGTTTAAAAACTTTAGATATTTGTTGCTTTAAGTAGGATCAGAGAGTTTTTTTTTTTGGTTATTTCCTTGCCGTCATTGTTCCCTTTTAGTGCAGCACAAATCAGTTGACAAGTCAGTCACTGTTTAATAAAAGGTTCTTGGGTTGGAAATAGCCACTGTGACTCCTAACGTGATTCTCTGGGTTCAAGGGCTTCTCTTACTGGCTCTGTGAAAATGTGCTTCGTACTGGACAGTGATAATGGTATTTCATTAATTTGCAGGTCATGACAGTAAACATTTTGCCTTTGTTGTTCCTTGACTCACTTCCTGTTCAGCATAACAATATTCCTTCATCTGACAGGAACACTTTGTATCAGATGGTTAAAACTCAGAACACAATTCTGCTCTAACAGAAAAGGTTATCCATAAAACAGATAAAAACCGGCACTGGAAAAAAGTAAAGAAGGCAAAAAGTATGGGAAGTCAACATACACAGAAACACTCCACAAAAAACATGCACAAGATGAAAACGAGCAGCAAGTACATGTCTGACATCATGAACACACAAGTTGATTTTTTTTAAAATCATAACTTCTGAAATTAAGCAAAGTAAAAATACTACATTAAAAACAACAGAAGATGTACATAATTGATGGTTATAAAATGGATGAAATGGAATCAAATGAAGCAAAGGCCATTTCTACATCTAATTTATCTTAGTGTGTGTGTATTAGGCTGGTATTTACATCCTACTCCTTGTGTTTGTCTTGCAGCGTGGAGCTGGACTTTAAGCAACAGGAGGATAAGCTGCAGCCCTTAATGAAGCGACTTTGCCCCATGGACAGTCGACAGTGCCCTGCTCTGCCTTATTCCAACGAAGTGTTCACCTCCACCCCAAAGCGCAAGTCCAAGTCAGAGTCCAAGAAGCACGCTCGCTGGAAACTTTGGTTCCTTTGAATAAAATGTAAAGCCTTTGAAAAAAAAAAAAAGCCATCTTTTTGGGGGGCACATCGACATCTCCAGTTATTCATGGAGCAGTTAAAGTAATATCCAGACGGAGGACCAACGAGCAGCGTGAATGGATGCTGTCGGACACCAGTTGACATAAGGCTTTGAACGTAGACTGTCACGTCAGCTGGGGGGGCAGCAGAGACACAAAATGCTTTCATTTCAGCCTAATCTTTTTTGACGCGTTTCCTGGACATCATCGGCAGCTTCAAACTCTAGGTAAGCAGTTTTTACACCCTTTTCTGTAAATATGAAGCTACTTTTTTTTTATTTTTTTTATTAATCCTCCTCTTTTGAATCTTCCAGGCAGTGGTATGCACTTTGTCTCTTTTCTTCTTCTTCTTTAGAGCCATTTGCTTTGCATCAAGTGGGGGAGACATGCAGAGGGGTCCTGCCTGAAGGAAGCTGTAATCTTTGATTGGACATCAACTCCACTTCCAGTAGAGCACAGATATTTGAAGAAGAGGAGAAACATAAAAAGACTGTCAGTACAGTAATCACCAGAGAATCAGCACTGTTATTGTAACCCTGTACTATCCTCTCCCCTTCTGCCATATTTGTCGACATGCTGCTCACCTTTCGCCCCTGGCTGAACGTCTGCTTAGCACAGTTAACACATCGTCACCCTCTGTGTATCTTTTTTTTTTTTTTTATGTTTGTTTGTTTCTAATGTGTCTTTATGTGCAGCCAATTTCACCCATCCAGTTGTGATTACTGATCTGACTGACTCCTAATGTTCCCAATCTATATTTTAGAAAAATAATAAAAATTTTTATAACAACGTACTGTGAAATCTTACAGCCTAATACTTGGGAATCTCTTGATAAAGCAGGTATAATATTTTAAAGTATAGAACAAGTATTCTCAAGTGTATTCTCGTTTTTTATCAACATGGGCGATGTTTTAATATTTCTGCAGTATTTTCTACGAAAAAAAAGTTTAAACAATTGTGTTTTTTTCTTATTATTTCAAAGTAAATGATATTTTGACATTTCTCTCAAAGTCAAATAAGAGATTGCCTTGCCTCTCTGTCACTTGACGTGTCGCAGTGGAGCTCTGACAAAAAGTAGCAAAATCAGTCTTGTTTAATGTCCATCTAATGCTTCCAGAGATGTTTTGTGTCTTTGATCTACCTTGTCATTCTGCTGCAAGCCCCATCAGGCAACTCTGCTTATTCAGGAAGCACCCAAAACAACTGTGCACTGAACTTGCAGCAAAAGCAGAAGGGCTATATAGATATATACATACAGAGCTAAAGGAATATAATAGTAATCCATAAGTGAAAAAACCACTTTGTAACCACCAGCTTGGGTCACATTTAAATGAAGAAATGAAACACTCATGATGTAGCAGTGACACGGAACTTGTTACAAAGCGGGTATTTAGTGATGCTTTACTCTGGCTTTGCAACTGTAGCCCCCCCGAGTGTATGTTTTGAAATGTATAAGAAATGTCCGAAATGCATACAGGCCTCCCGTCATGAAACAACATAAAGCACCTTCCACATTTATTAGTACCTCAGATAAAGATGTGCAAAAAGCCTTAGAAAATCCCCATCTTTCCAAATACTCTCCTCACTGTCTGTGTATTTTCACTCTGGATGCACATATTAGCAAGTCTGGTTGAGATGTTGTTACTTTTTAAAATAGTTTCTCCTTTTGTGAAGATCAACACACTTCTGTGTTACGTAAATGACATATTCACTCGTCTTTCCCATTTTGAAGAGCGGCGAAGAGAGAAGAGAGTAACTTTGTGTCTGTTCATGTTACACAAGATATCATAGTTAGTTGTAAGACTTGCAAAGCTCTGATCAGTTTTAAAATGCTATGGTATGAATAAACAAAAAATACTGAAAGTACATTTAAAGTTTCACACATCTTCACTGGATGTGACAATAAATGTGGAAAATCCTGCCCTTGGAGAGGTCCAACTAGTAGCCATGTTGGATGCTACTTTTATGCAGGTAGCGTCCAATGTGGCTGCTAGTTGTATACAGTTCCTACATATATAACACATACAGTATAGGGGTGAGGGACCTTTCAAAATGTCTGTCACTAAATTTTTTACTTCTGATTCAGCTTTGATTTAGGTATTTGAAATTGGGGGCTTTTATTTTGAAAGGATTTTTTTCTGAACTCCTCTTGAAATAAAGCAATCTAGTAAAGAATCACACAACCGATTGCCACGTGGGTTGCAACCTGCAACAAAGAGCTCACTCACTCATTAACCAGGGTCATAGTAAAGAGCTGTTCTACGAGAAAGTGCAATTTAGTGACCAAGTGCAATATAATGGATTTTTCTAATGTTTTTTTTTTTTTAGAAAAATACAATTAAAATATTTCATCTGGAAAGTGTTGCAGTGTGGTGCTGTCACATACTGAATGCAAGTTTGTCTTTTACCCTGAATCGGTGTCCTGATTCCTTCCTATTCAGGTCATAGCTCCAGGTAGCCACGTCTCAGCCTACCGATGGGAAAATTCAAAGCGTGTACTAGTTTTGCGCAGACAAAATACTGATTCCCTGCAAGGATTCCCCCAGACATATTACATTTTGATGTATCATCGGCCTAGTGAAGCAAGAAGGACAGCTCAACGCTTAAATCTGTTACAAATGAAAACCAAAGGACGTTCCCTTTAAGACGGCAATAAGAAAGACGGACAGTCTAAACAATACGAGAAAGTTGTGCCGTGAAGAGCTACAGTGCATTTCCAGAAAGCTAATTTGTGCAGCTGCAAAGCTATATACTTGTGACAGTACGTCTCTGAGCAAGCCTCATGAAAACGTCTGTGGATATCCTGACAACACAAGTGTCCAAATGCAGAGAATCTCACCTCAGCTCTTAGCACAAACCAAACCTATATTCACAACATGTAGTCGTAGCTCACTTGGTCCCTGGATAAGTAATCATGCACTACCTTGTATTACATCCTCACACCCCTTCCTGTAACCTTGAATTGTAATACATTCACTTTCTTTTAGCTAATGCTCTTTTGAAGCATTGAGCTTAAACTGTTTCAACAAATTGAGACCTTGCTAACTTAAAACCCGTTTTATTGTCAATTCCTCGCCAAACAAAAAGGGAGTAGAAATTACAGAAGAATGTTGGCCTCACACATGGGACTCAGAGCACCGCAAGGACAAAAGTCATGTGATCTGCTATGGCCAGCTGTCCTAAATGGGCAGCCTCTGTTCGTTTACATGACAGCATTTGCTCCAAGTGTCCCATGCAGCCATAACAGGTGCATCACAGACTGACACCAAAGGATGCGTTTGACCTCTAATGAAGATGGGTTGAAAAGATTGTAGGAGACTTTTGGTGTGTATAATTAAAATGTTTTGCATTTCATAGTGACTTCCAAAACACTTAATTTCTCCTTGAATGTTTTCCCATTTCATCACAATATTACCAAAGAAGCAATATTTTGAGGATAATTAACTGTTTGTTTTTTTTAATAAAAAGGAACAATGTACAGCTTAAACATAAATCTCACCCTTTGATCCATGGTACCAGATTATATTTTATATGAGCAAATTCACAAAAATCCCTTGAGAGATTTTAGCTGTAGTGTATCGTCGTGAAGTAAGAGGAAAATGACACTTGGATTTTTAAATGTCCCACTTTTAGAAATCAGAAAGGCTTGATGTACATTTATATTCAGCATTAATATTTATATTCAAATTCACTCAGGTGAAAGAATGAGTTAAGAGAACAAATATAGGTTGTACACTCAACAATAAAACTATGACCCTTATAGAAGAGCAGAGGTAGAATGTCAGAATGTCATGTAAAGTTTGGCACAAGTCAAATATTGCACAACTAACAGGATGGGCAAGGGGAACATCGATCAGATAAGTTCCCAATATTTTAGTAACGCCAGCGGAGCTGCAGAAATCAGCAGCACAGTGTGGACACACGTGAAAGAAATCCTGAATTTGCACTTTTGACCGAGGAGCAAAATAGTGTGTCTGGAGCAAAACAAGCAGTACAAATTAACCTGAACACGCCTTCCTTACCTGGAAACATGGTGGCGTCAACAACATACTGAGGGGATGCTCTTCTTCCGCAGGGAGATTATGCTGATGGGAAGATGCATTGTGCTAAACAAGAACAAACGAAAGCTGCAAAATACTGAACTCAAATTCAAGGGGAAGCATTTAAACCTGAATCCAACTGACGATTTGTGATACACAAGAAGACCTTTTTTTTTTTTTTTGAAATACTCTCCATCTAATCCAACTGAGTTTAAGCTGTCATATATACATACACACATCAATGTGTGACCACTTCACCACTAGTGCGGGGCTTAGGCTATATTCACATTTTCAGTCTTTTGTGCTGCAAGTGAAATGGAGCTGGACCATGACAAGGGCTTAGCAGTCGGGCTGCCTCCCCTCTCTCTTCAAATGTGATTAGTCTTCAATAGAGAGAAGAGACACAACCTTCAAGTCTTGGAGGGGAGCAGCAGTTCCAGTCCATCAAACTGACTGACCCCATCCAGCATCTACTCACAGCCCTTGTCACCACTGCTGTGACTCTCTTTCGTTCCCTCCAGGATATTGCTTTAGTCTTTGTTTTAACAGTGTCTTCTTTCATTTTCCAACTTTTTCGCCTTTGCTCTTTTTCTTTTTAAAGTCGTTCCACTTTCTTACCAATATTTTACATTTCACATCATTGTACGTAGCGTTCTCCATATTTGACAGAACTTCATTCGGACAAATAGATTAAAAAAAATAACGTAATTAAAAATATATATTGAGACGTGAAACTTTTTCCACATTGAAAAACATTAGTTCCAATCTTTTTTTTTTTTAATTAAAGTTCTTTAAAGTTATTATTGGTAATTGTTCCCTACCTGCTGTAGAAGGGGGTTATATAACTATGAGCTTGTTGGCAAGGTAACTAAATCCTGGACTGGTTAAAGACCAAAAGAACAACATCTTCAGTTTAAAGCATGAGACGGTTCTAATACATCCGCGTCGGCTGCATCCATCCCGCTGTGCGTCATCAGTGCATACTAGCTCTGCTAAGATCTTTTGTATTTTGCATTAATTCTAAGAAACATCAAATATAGTATTTTCCTGACCTCGTGACGATTGTATGAGTCATATACAATACGTTTTAGTTTTCATAGCTATTAGTCTCCATCTCTCAAAGGATTTATTTCATTTTTCAAGAAACACACTGTGATTTCTTTCTACTTTAAGTAAAATCCCTCTAAAAGAAAAACGTACAGCAGCCGTTTTAATGTGACAATAATCCAGTGAAAAACAAGGAAAAAAGTCATGATAAATAAAAAGCCGTAATAACCCAGTTGACTATGTGTAAATTCTAAAACAAGGACCTTGTTGAAGATTTCCCCCATTATGAGCTTACCCCTGGAATTGTAGGATCTGTTTAATGTGAAACAAGGTGCAGATGTCTGAGTACAACTTGCTAACAAAAGTTACAAAGGATCAAAAATATTGTAAAAAGGTATCAGCCAGTAGAAGGTACAAAGAGATTAGTACGGACTGAGAAGTTAGGTTAAAAAACAGAATTTAATTCTTCATAGAAAAATCGTCCAAGCTAAAATTCCCCCCTTATGAAGTAAGAGAATGTCCTACAGTCTGATGGGAAAAAATAAAATAAAATTCAACCATAATTCCAATAGGAATAGTTGATATAAAAGCAACACATCACATCCCCAACAGAAAATCAGCATCTGAGGTTATTTTTCTTCAGCTGGATTTGAGACATTAGGTGTTGCAAGATATATGTATCATGTAAAATAGAAAAAGCTTTGAAATGATTTGTCATGGCCTGTTCTTTGCATCACAAAAAACTTGAAAGATTTGTGAAATCTTTCAAGCTTCTGTGCATACATATCCATTAATGAGAGGGAAGACAACTCCGAGTCTCACAGTTCAAACAGGAAGAAATCAATGGCAAAGGCAAAATTTTACTTTTTCAGTGTTTGCTCTGTCGCATCACTTGATCATAAATACTTTTTTCAAGTTAACCACAGATCACAGAAAAATACTGTTGATGTTTTTATTAAGAAAAGTTAGCAGAAAATTGCTTTGAAATCAATGCTTAATATTTATCTCTGTTTCTCAGGTTTATTTCATGTACGCTGGACTGGGTTAGCTTGAAAAAACAAAACAGCGGCTGAAATCAAGCACAAACAGTGAAGCTGAAAGAAATCATTCTCTGAATGATTTCTGTTTTAATGTTGGTGTCTCCCCCCTCTTTCTCCACAGTGATGACACAATGCAACCTAACTGGCTGTCCAGCTTGCGGTTGCTAAAAGAGAAGTCCAACTGTTTGGTTCCTCTTTTAGAACCGTACAGTTATTACAGTTTACTTCTAATGTTCTGAAAGTCCTGAAGCAAGAACTGACAAATATTACTGTCACGTTTAAAAATTCCTGAAAATAATTGCACATACCTATCTTTTAGTAAACTTTTCATAAATACAGTTCATAAAAATGTTTTACGCATCCCTGCAGACAATAATATAAATATCCCAGTTTATGTTTCTCTTGATGTCGTGGGTCTTTCTAAGATCAGTGCCTTCTGGGTGGTGTTACGGACAGTCTTGAGGAAAACCATGAGATTCGAGCCGCCAGTTCCAGTGGTGTTGAGGGCAGTACCCGCTCCTCTGAGAGGGCAGCCCATGGCTCTGGCACGGTTACCAGGCACAGTGACGTACTTGGCCACAGTGTTAAGATGATAGCTCCGTAAATCCACCAGAGCAGAGACGCAGGAGTTGTAGGCCTGGCAGAGGTCAGAGTCGGAGCAAGTCATAATGAAATCTCGTAGCGACGGACAGACAGACAGAGTTTCAATCAGCTGACGATGTGCAGGGGGCATGTAATCTCTCATGCGTGTCAGGAAGGCTCCTAGATAGGATAAATCAATGAGAAAAAAAAAAAAAACAACAGCAGAGAGGAAGCAGAATAAAAATAACAACCTGTTCTGGAAAGGTTTCTCACCTGGGATATCTACTGACTTCACAAAAGGCAACAGTAGTTCACGGAGGGTATCTAAGCAGGTTAAAGGTCAATAGAAATGTGTCCTTACCTGTCTCGCCCTCATGTTGAATGCATAGCAAAGCATCAAAGCACTGAATGGCTGAGCTCTGCGCTGCACTTCCACCTGACAGCAAAACCGGCTCGTTGCTAACACCTTCGTACAGGAGCCCTCTTGGAAGCATAGGGTTATCTCGCCACCTAAAAAGTATTTGAAAAGTCCAGATCCAGCTTATTCAACACAAGTTCTTCTTCTAATAACAAAGTGAAGTAACTCAGATCAAAAGGAAATATCTAATAAGATCTGGATCATTAATATCTCAGGTAGTTGGGACATTGGGACAGCTGCAAAAACTCACCCTGAGACAAAAATCCTCAATGTTCCATGAAATGCGTTTGCCTCGACATGATCTGGATCGTGCACAAATCCAAGTTATTTTAATTAACCTCGATTTTACCGTTAAATTGCAAAATCATATTGATGTAGCTTTAACTGAAAATTACTGTGCATGAGTTGGAATGTTTCCTTCATCTTCTTCAGAGACTGTGTTACTTTGATTAGGCCTTTCTGTATGCCGATTAGGTCGGAGATTTTCACGGCGTGCATCACCTCCAGGGATCCCTGGTTAGAGTTGAGAGTTCAGAAATGAACTGCTAAGTTACGAGAGACAATAACACAGAGACTGCAACAGAATAAAACACAAAAGGGAAAAGATGAAACTGAAACCAGATTTTACATTCACTGTTTATGAAAACACAACAGAGACCACTTTTTTTTTTCTTATTTCCTCAGTCAGATGTTTCGATACACTAAAACGAATACACCTTTAAACCATCTCAGAAAATGCAGACGGTAATGTAATAACTTTTTTTAAAGTTTCAGTTGTTATCACATTTGAGTTTTACTGAGGCAAACCTGTGGATGTACTTTGATTCAAAACCTCAAATACATGCATATCTTTTGTGACATCATGGGAAAACTGAAGAAATGAACCAAGAAATCTAGAGGACGGTTGTGTATCAACCTCAGAGCAAAAACAAAAGACCTTGTGAAGACGGTGGTTAAAGTCAGAAAGAGAGCGGCATTGTCTAAAAACAAGCCCAGTGCTCACAGGTACTAAAATGCCATTGAGTGAGGAAGAACTCATTACTGCAAAAGTGAAAAACCTTTATTTTAGGAGACATGTGGTGTGGTTTGATGAAAACTAAAAGTAAAGTGTTGGCCACAAGATCTGTCGCTACATTTAGGGGAAAAAGGAAGAAGGTTGTAAACGTGAGAATGACATCGTAACACTGAGGTTGGCAGCATCGTAATGTGACTGCAGCACCTTCAGAAAACCTAGGATGGTCTTCAAAACCTGACTCTGTTACACCAGTTCTGTCAAGAGGAATGGGACAAAATTCCAGCAACCTGTGGTTAGAAACTCATGGAAGGAAACCTAAAACATTAGAACCAAACATTAAAAAAAAAAAGTATCTACAAAATTCTCCTAACATTCTGGTTTTTGCAAATAATTTTGATAAGGCTAACTAACCTAAAAAATAAAATAAAAAACTAATTTATTATCAAAGAAGCGACAAAAATTATTAGCGTTCTTCAATACAGTGTATTAAAATACTCGACTTCAACTGCAAATGGTTTGGGGCTCACGTGGAAAAAGGAAGTCTGATTGAAAAACCACTGACCGTTATGCCTGAACTGGCAGCCATCTCCACCAGCAACGACACCATAAAAAACCCTCTGCAAGTCTCCCCTCCAGGAAAGGAAAATATTAAGTCCATGTTCCTGTGTTTAGAAAAAATTGTCATGTAACGACCCACATGAAATGATCACCAAACAAAAATGCAACGTGGATGATGCAAAGAAAATGTTCTAGACTTACCCAATTTCCATATCCCTAAAACAAAAGTGAGACATCAGTGGAACATTTGTTTCAGGAAGACTTTTGGTATTTGAGCAAATGCTAGTAGGGATGTCCCAACGTGATCCCAAGTAACGGCTCCAAAACCCCGTCAAGACATTTCTAAAGGATCGTTGTCAACCATGGCCTATATGCATGTGCTGAGCTTACAAAAGCAAAATCCTAGTTCCTGCAATTTCTTTTTCAGCTCAAACCTGGGTTTTCTGCTTCTCTTTCCTCGCCTTTTGCAAAGACATTCAGAGAGAAAGAAAGATGCAGAGAATAAGAGAGAGAGAGAAAGAGAAAGCGAGGCTAAAGTGAATTCCTGACATCTGTTATGTGACCTACTCTGCCTGCTACAGCCAGCTGGTATTGTATAGCTGAGACATATACTATTGGTTTCATTTCATAAAAAACTTTACTGTAGTTTTTGTCTTGCCATTTTTATAACTTAGATGAATAGGTGTGACTTGGTGTCTGCTGATGCCTAGTCCTAATTGACTTTGATCGATGTTTGGGACAAAAAGTTCCAGTTGGGACATCCCTGATTATTATAATGAAGGTTCCTAGTGTACACATGTGAGGTCAAATGTGTAAGAAAAAAAAAAGATACTACTCACCCTGTGGGATCCTTTAATTTCCAGTTGGCTAAAACTGAATCTGCATAGGTCAGAATGGGTGGAAGGCCGATCCTGCGAGATATTAGCCAGTAAGGCCAGGCCAGGGCTTTGGGAAGAATCTGCCAAGCAATCAGTATACTAAAGTTCAGTCAAAAGGCTAACTTACAAAACAGCATGCTTCTGAGGAACGCAGTTAGCTCCTTTCACTCGGTTCACAACCAATCAATAAAAAAGATATCCAATCAGCAGACTGGGTTGTTCCAGCAGGACGAATCTGACCCTGATGACTCCTTTGATTTTTTTTTTCTTTTTTCTCACTAACTATGACCCGAGCGAAGTTTTCACTTTTACTCTTAAATGTTACACATTTTCCCACAGAGCTTTATTGAAATTTGGTATTTATCTTCCAACATTATTTCAGTTCTTGATATTCCTGACCTATTTTGTGAAGAAATCCTCATCTTTATAACTTGTAATGCTTTCACTTTGAAAAAAAAAATAGTTCACTTTTTGGCTTTTTGAGAAGCTCCAATAAAACACCATCAAGAAAAGTTGTCCAAACAATAATCCACATTTTTAATTTTTAAAAACTATCACCAAATGTCATGTTTTGACTTCAGCATTTACCTTATTAAGGCGATCCTGATAAGAGGCCCTGTGGATATTTTAGCTTGGATATAAATGTGAGGCTGGTGGCCGTGCTTTACCCTCCCATGTCACCAGTAAACAAATCATAGCTTTTCCACTATCTTTCTCGAGTGCAGTGGTGCTTTACCTGTGCAGGCTCATGTTGTCCCTCCTGCCATACATATCCCATACTGATGAACCCCAGGGCAAGATGGGCCAGCCGGAGCTCCCGATGGTTACTTAAATGATGGGGACTCAAAATTGGCATCTGAATGGAGATTAGATTCACCTGTAGTTACTTTCTGGTGACGGTAAACACTGTATTCATTGCTTGCTGGAGCTTGGGGGTGTGGGGGGGTCGGGGGATGAAAATGAATCTGACTGTGCAATTTCTTAATTGCACAGTCAGACTTCCACGCTCTTACCTTATGAACGACATCTCGCAGTTTACGTGACTCAATCAGATGTGTCAGGTTATTTGCCAAGTCCAACCACACCCGATAATAATCTGGAAGGTGAGTCTGGAAGATGATAAGAATAAAATTAGATATTCATTGATTTTCCTTTGTTTGGGATTGTATTTGTTGAAGATGTTCACGTAGATCATCACTTCACGTCTGCTGTGGAGAAATAAAAGAAAATCAGCTAACTAAGAGACGAGGGAGGAGAGATGTTATTAGAAGATAAGCTGTTATTTTGTCTTTGGGAAGGAAATACAACTTTTTTCTTTTGCAAGATAACGTGGTAAAAACCAGCCTCTTGTTCCACCCTTTGTTGTGTTCTGTCTCTGGACCCTGAGCTATAGAGAAATGATTGTTTCCTGGACTTTGATTTGGCCATTCTAGTGCTTGATAAGCTTTGATCTGACTCTTCTAGCTCTGGTGCTATGATTACAGTCCTGTTGCAAGCTGAGCTCAGTCTCAAGTCTTTTGAAGCCTGCAACAAGTTTTCCTTCCATGACCCTCCTGTGTTTGGCTCCACATCCTCAACAACATAACGACTCTTCTACAATCGCTCTCTCTGTAGAAGAAAAGCCTAAACCCACCATAGCCTAGTGCCACCACCACAAAAGGCATGGTGCCTTCAGGGTTATGTGCATTATAAGTTTTTCACCTTAAATGCCTTTTTGTAGTTGGATCAATAAGTTCAATCTCACCAAAGCACAGTTTGGTACAAGTTTGCTTTGATCCCTAAACGGCTTGTGGCAAATTTTAAATAGTACTGATTAGTTGCTTCTCTGATTTATTAATTCTTTGCCTGTTGGTTTAGCTGGATGGTCATGTCTTAGTAGGTTTACAGGTGTGCCAAAATGATACACGGGTATATTTGAATGCATATATATTTTTTAGAGCTGTCATTGTAAAGGGAAATATAAGTGCAAGTCACATTCTTCAGGTTTTTCAATGTAAAAAAAGATATATATATATATATATATATATATATATATATATATATATATGAATGGTTTCTTTTCACTTGACAATTATGCACTATTTGTTGTTGGTTGATGTAAAATTCCAGCAAGATACATTGAATCTTTGTGGTTATGATTTGACAAAATATACAAAAATTCATACAGCATGAGACAGAGGCAAAAACAAAAATCTGACAGACCTTTGATCATTTTTTTTAAATGAACTTATTTTTGTACATTACTGCACAGTCACAGTCATGTGAAAGGCTCAACAAAGGCTAGAAACAACAGGCTTCCATCAAATCAATAACCTTCCTTAACGTTACACAAGCCAAGTCAAACTTATCTGTTTCAGTCTGCAGGGATTGCGTGTGCTGCTGACCAAACATTTAGGCTGAGGAGACAGAAGGAATATTTGGGCTCAAAATTTAATAAAAAAAATAACCCTGCTCCTACACAACGGATAATATCGTTATTCTTAGGGCATTTGTTGAATGCCTGTCATTTTAGAAAAGAAAAGATGACAAGAAATATTACCAGTGGCTCTTCAAGGATAAATCCGAGCTCTTCAGATATATCAAATGCATCAAAGTCCGCCTGCAGTGTTTCTCTGTAGTTTGTCTCCATATGCTCTACCCTGAACTCCACCGAAGCAGTTTGGCTTTGAAAGAAAACTCCCCCCGTGTGTGTGTCTGACTCAAAGACAGCAATTGTTTAAACTTGCTCTGAGCTTGCTTCCACTACCTTTGTCACATCCCTTTTTATTGCACTCTCTGTAACTCAAAGAGCCAATCAGATTTCTCGTGCAGAAATGTCAGGGGTTCACAGAGAAAAAAAAAAAAAAAAGAAGCTGAAACTGTGATTTGTGTTGTCTGCATAATTCCTTCCTATTTTGCAGCAGCTGGTGGGAGCAGCAGATGGAAGAACAACAACTGCAGAGAAATAGGTGAAATATTTTAGCTC
>NW_015112976.1:169640-180016 GCF_001443285.1 Poecilia latipinna
AAAAAAAAAAAAAAAAAGAAGCTGAAACTGTGATTTGTGTTGTCTGCATAATTCCTTCCTATTTTGCAGCAGCTGGTGGGAGCAGCAGATGGAAGAACAACAACTGCAGAGAAATAGGTGAAATATTTTAGCTCACTCAAAGCTTGGGGGAGGGGGTTTAGGGCTTTACTTAACTTTAAGGAGTAAAGTCGAGCGCAGAGGCAGCTATTTATTTATATTTTAACAGTTTGTTAATGAGTTTTAAAAATGCATTCTGCCACAACTGACCCTTTGAGGACATTCATGATACTGATATGGCCCAAAATGAAAATGAGTTTGACACCTCTCTTTTAGATTTTAAAGTTACCAAAAAGGTGTACCATATGTGTATTTGTGTTTGGTGATTATGCTGGAGTCAGAGTTAAGTGTGACTTAACTACCGGGACTGACCATTTTGTTATTTCTTTGATTATGTTTACGAGTCATAGCAATTTTGCTAAAAGGTAAAAGTAAACTTTCCAAATCAGTTTCACTTGGAATTCAAATCCATTTCAACAAGACAATAAAGGGCCTAGAGTTATAAATATAAAGTAATCTGTGTAAAAGTTTATCCTAATGTCTAAGGAAGGCGTGATTTCGATTGATCTGTGGGAATTGTTTGCATTTCAGTCAACATTTTTTCAAAGATTACAGAATTGCTTAAAGGTCATCTTTTAACCTAACACAGATGCTATGGAAATTCTTAAAGGGGTAGAAGAAATCTGCTAAGAAATGAGAAAGATCGAACTTTGTCTTTAAATGTTTTCTTTTGAAGGCCGGAAGCGTTCAAGGCTCTGTCACTGAAAGACAAACAAGCAGACCGGAGCCCAGAGGTACGGCTGCACACAATTCTTATACACCTTAGTTAAAACCACTACCTGTCTTGACACACACACGCACACACACACACATATATATCGGAAAGAACCTTACTTGCACTCTGTGGTCATCACCTATATTATCTGATCTTTGAAATCCACCTACTTCTGGCACTATGTGCCTAAAACCTGCTTAGATACAGACTTACAAAAGGAAATAAAACAGACACATCTATAAAAATAACAGTGCAGACAGATATGCTAATTTTTCCACTTCACAGTCCTGCAGAGATAACTGTTACTCTGGGTTTTAGACAAAACGGCTTTCTATTTTTTAAGCACAGAGCTGTCAGAGCATTTTCATTTTACATAGCTGGTGTTTTCAACTCTAAACTCGGTAGATTTTAGATCGCCGCCAAACGTTTATTTCTGATTAAAATCAAAACCACATGCTAAACATTTTACTTTTATTTCTGAAAATGTTGCAAAGACAAAATTACATGAAAATCAGCTAATAATTATGAACATTAATTCATAATTAATGAATCAATACTTTGTGCTGCAGGCTCTCTAAGAACTTCTCAGAAGACGATAACTTTCGCACGTTCTCAGACAGCAAATTATCACAGAATTCAGATCACCTTTAAATTTAATCTTTTTTTTTTAATTCAGTAGAACTATACCATAATTGCCTTCAATGAAAATATAAACCTGGCCATGAAAGAGTTATTTTATCTGCTATGGTAGTTTCCTGACCTTTTCAGTCTCTTATTAAAGCAATGTGCTTTGGAAGATAATAATAGAAGTCACTTTTCCTTGCCTGATTAATGTGATAAGCCTGCAGGTTTCTGCCTCTTATTGGCTGATCAGGTTCTTCTGATGTTTCCCCATGTCGAATGCACGATGATTCAGTCATACAGAACCATTGAAGCTACGTATGTGCTCTGCTGCATCGACTCAGATCCAGAACCGATCATCATTTCCAGATTCAGTTGATGATTTGGAGTTTTTTTGTTGTTGTTGTCGAAAGCTTTGATTATTTTTTGTCCTCTACAACTTGGAAGTGTGCTAACAACATACTTTCTTTAATGTGCATATATTTTTCTTTCTTGCCCATCCCAGTATCCATTTCAAAGCGAGGAAGCACAGGAACATCCAATGAAATGAGCCAGAAATGAAACTGAGACTCAGTTTCATTTCAGTTTGAACAGGGATTTTTGTTTCAAGACCTTAGTGAGTCGACTTAACTCTGAAAATGCACTTAATTCTCGAATGAGTTGATTAACAGTTGCTAGTGGTTTGTTTTATAATTTTATCTGCTTACCTGTTTCACGCCATTAATAAGTCATATGACAAAAAATAAGCAGTATATAAAAATAAAAAGCATATAAGAATTATCCAAACCAATCTGGAAAGCCCCATTTGAAAAATAAGAAATGTATATTTTTTTAAGTCATGCTTTCATTGTGTTAAACACATTTTTTTAAAGGCTGACATCATTTTCATAAACCATGTTCACGCCCATCCCTGTGGTTTCCAGAAATCATGTGAACAGAACTCAGCTGACAGCATACAACAGATGAAGAAAATCATAAAAAGCACCACATCCTGCCGAGGGTTAAAGCAATTCAAGAAAACAAAAATACCACAATGACTCACATCCACCAGTCAAGAAAGGGTTACAAAACTGTTTCCAAGGCTTTGGCCCTCTAGTGAACTTGAGTGAGAGACAGGCTTATAATACTGAACTCAGGTTCCATGTAATTCCCTTTAATTAAATGGAGAGTCTTCCAAGTTGTTGCTGGCCGACCATAAGTGCTGCAAAAAGTGCATCAACGACTGATCTAGACAAAATAACCCATATCTAAAGCACTGCCGCCTTCACTTGTCCCTATTAAAGGCAATATTCATGATTCAAAAATAACAAAAACAGACTGGTCATTGAGTGATGCCAGTAATCTTTCAAAGCATTTAGTGCCCCAAAAACAATAGGAAAACCCAGTAGGTGAGGTAGACAAGAAATCAGGATGAAAACTGGGGGTGTCAAAATTAATTTCAAGACCACTAACCAAGTCATCAGGCAGAGAGACAGTAAATTTACTCAAGCAAGGAGAGAATGTAGATAAATTGCCAAGCGAGACTTGAAATCAGGAACAATGTGCACTTCTTCATGGGGGAAGGTTGGCTCAGAGAGCAGAAAAAGGTTTGTTAATTTGAACAAGACTTGAGTCACAAATCCCTCTCTTGCTGCCATCTTTCATTTCTTGTTTCATGTTCACTGTCTGACACCCCCCAATTGGATTACTTTCTCTCCCACGTTGACATTGTCTGGAGGCAAAAAGACTGGTGTCCAACTGGCACATGTACCAATGAGAATTTCCTCACTGTTCCAGCGAGTGCTATTTGTGGTTGGGTTTGTATAGGAATGAGATTATCAGCTTGTGGAAAGTATTTAACATTTTCTATATTTGATGCCCTTAGCCAAAAAGCACAGACTATATAAGCCCCTTGCTAAACCTCTTTTGTGTTTTTTTTTGTGTGTGCATATTTACAGCGACTTCACAGATATAAAGAACAATTTCATGTTTAGTTTTTTATTTATTTTTTTTTTTTTCTGTGAACGAATTAAACCTCTTTAGCGGAACAATCCAAGTATCAGTTGTTTCAAATAAGCTATAATCAAGTATTCTCTTTTATTTTTATTTTTTTTGTTTATTAGCAAGGTCCATAAGATATTTAGTCTTTTTCTCTTGAGTGGTGAGATTTGCAGGCAGCCTTCTTATAATTCATTCAGAATTGTTTCTCATGCATACTCATTCTAGCTCTGGGCAAAATATGAATAATATTATAAAATGGTCTAAATGCTCCCTAAAACACATGAAATGATGCACAATCAATTGTGAGACAGAAGTTTGTTCATGTCTGACAGTCTCCTCAAAGGAGTTTTTATTTTTTATTTTTTTTCTCCATCTCACTGCCGGCCATCACTGCGCTAATAACGAAGTCAATTTCACAGCAAATCACTCCCACATGCTTCACTCACCTTAAGCCACATTCTGTTGTTTTGTGAACGGGTATAGCGCCTCAGAATGTGTTGTTTTAGTCTGCACATGAAGACAAAAAAATAAGAATAAAGATTGTGGCTATTGTTACTTTGATGGACAAAAAATAAAAATAAAAAATAAATAAAAAGTGCCTGTTACCAGCCAGACCTAAAATGATGCTGTTCCAGCTAGAATAATTGGCCACGTTCTGGGAACCTTTTGAGTTGTGAGAGACTTAAGGGCCGTCACAGCCTGAGGGTCCGAGTCGTGTTTTCTGGTTAAATAATTAATAGAGATAGAAACAAAAAATAGGGCATTGAGAGTTATTCAAAGGACTCTAGTTAGTATATCAAAAGTATTTTTTGCTGCAAATCATGACATTACTTTATACTCAGGAGCGTCCAATTAAAATCATAGAGTTATGTTTCAGTCGTCCTTTGTTGTGTTTAAATGTTGCAGAATCATGGTCCCCAATCCAAAAGATAACAGCAATAATAACATTCGGTTGTCGATTAGCGTTATTACTTGCTGTAATTTTGATTGCTTTTTTATCATTGTTTGGTGACAGTTTGGAGGGGAATCTTTCTTTCAGCAGGAAGAAGTCTCTATAAGTAGAGACGGGTTTGATCTACTGCCATCACTGGATGTGATACTGCAGCTGATCTTGGATTTGATATCAATCGAGGCCACCTGTTCATCCATTGATCCAGACTGATTGATCCCGAGCTTTTTGGAATTCATTCTCTCGCTGACTCTAACAAGGCAAAGGATATGTTGCCCATTTAAATGACAAAACATGCATAAAAAAATTCCCAAGTGATATTTAAACACATATTTCAAAAATTACTGTTAGGTTACTATAAATTGTCTACATGAGTAAGTCTGTGTGTGTGTGTGCATAGCTGTCTGTTTACTCCAGGACTAAAATAAGAAATGTTGCCCTGTGATGAACTGGTAACCTGACTTAGGGAGTTCCAGCTTTTCCTGCAATGGCCCCTGGAGATGAGTGATGGAGATGGTCCCAGGGGCCCTGCACAGACAACTGGGTCTAGACAGTAGATGATGGTTCCACAAAAGGGTTGTCTTTTCTGTGCTGTATGCAAACATTAAGAGTTTTCAAAGTTAGGTTGAGCTAACTGAGGAGAAAACTCGACAGAGGAGCAACAAGCAGCTTCAGCAGCAGTGAGAAGGCTAGCTTAAAAACAGGAAGCTGTTTTATTTGTTCCCTTTTTTACTTCTGACGTCTTTCTGTCATTGTTCATAATGGATTTGGAGATGATGGTGGCATGTTGGAAGATTTTTGTATGAAGTTGGAGTGTTTACCATCTAGGAAGTACAAAAAGAGTCTACTTTTAAAGTTTGCTATGCTAACGAAGCTAGCAGTGCTAAGTCTCCACAAAGGTTTTGAAAACACTGAAAAATATCACAACAACCATATGTTTCTGCTTTTGTTTCATAATAACAACACTCCCCTGTTTTATTCTTACTTCTCTGAAACCGTCATGTCCATAGAAGGTCTCGGCTTCATGAATAATTAATGAGCAATTAAGACGGAAAGACTCCTTATTCTGTTACGAAATGATTTTGTTACTGAAAGTGGTGGGTTTTCATTTTATGTTATTAATATTTTGCACCTTAATAAGGCCACAGTGTTGACAGCAACTGTATAACTGACAGTGCCTGTGTAATTTATATACACCACCAGGATAAAAATACCCCTTTGAGCAAAATAACAGTGAATGTGCTCAGATATTTAACGCTGGTTTTGAGATTGGAAAGGAACCCTAAGATCTAGAGCATATCTATTGCCAGCAGAGTAGAAACATGTTGAAAATTAGCAACAATAAAATATTCAAAAACTGTCCAGACAGAAATTGAGGCTGAGAATAAAAGTGCCAACTCTATTTTTTTGGAAGTTAAGGTAGTGCAAAAGTGTTATTGAAAAGCAGTATGCTAGGTTTATTATGACAATTAAAGCTACCTCAATACCAGAGGAGTGCCTGCTGTGTACTGTTTGAACCATCTGTTCCCACTTAAAACAACAATAAAACCTACTGGGCCTGTCATATCCCAAAGCCAATGCAGGCCTCTACCTTAACATCAACAGTTACAGAAATAATCTCAAATATTATCACGGGTGGCTCTTGGCAAACTACTCCTTTTGCAAGGTTATATACGCAGTAGCTCATAGCGCTGCAATAAAATAACTTTACCTCTCGGTTAACACGCTGTGGTTTATTCTTTTAAAATGTTGCTTTTATGATTTGTTGGAATTATACTCGTAGAGGATCGGGGCTTTTGGGGGGGTTTTTTTGGTAATCTGATTGTCTAAAGTTACAGTCGGAACTAAAATATAAAGGACAGAAAACTATGAACGACGTACACTGAGAAAGCTGAAGACTAACAAGGGGCAGGTACAATCAATAGCAAGAGAAACTAGGTGTGAATGCAGCAGCTGAACAACCACAAAAGGTCAGAGGCTATAGAAAGTCTGTGTCCATATGCCTGTATCCAGCATATTTAAACAATGTTGTTGATGAATGGGCTCAGTGATCTTTAGTTAGATTTTTGAGAAAAGCAGCCCTGAGATGGAGAGTGATGACAGCTTGTTTTTTTAAGAGTGGCACTGTGTTGCCCCACAGCTTTGAAAGCGAGTCACAACAACTCTGGCATGTCTGGAAGAAATGCAGTGGACCGTATATCGTTTCTTTTATATATATATATGAGCTGGTGAGCAAAGGTTCCTATCTGTTTACAGTAAAAGGATGGGGAAGGAATAATTTTTTGAAAGAATTTCTGAAATCATTATGTGCCTTTACAAGTGTTGTAATTTTATTTAATTTTTCCCCGTTCAGGGAGCGGTGGAATATGCCTGGATGAAATGTTGCCAAAGTCTGGGCATACACTGGACAGAGAAGTCCAGCAGCATTCAGCGCTCCAGCTCAAACTGCACCACCACATGGCAGGGTTCAATAATTCACAGCTCATGAATCATGTTCTCACACTGCATGACCCGATGCTTGGATGCGACCTGACTGCTCTCCCTGCACGCGTGTTTGTGACACATGATAACCTTGAATCCAGGACTAAACAAAAGAAGAAGAAAAGAGGAAAAAAGCAAAGAAGAGGAAAAGTCAGGAGACATGAATGCCCAACAAAAGCATACTTCCTTGCCTCCGTACAGACTCCATGCTCCAATACTGACCTGAAGGAGGTGTCATGTAATGTCATTAAGTTGAGGAAATCAGTAATCTTGCTACTTTGTTGTCAAAAAGCCAAATGCTATTGCTAAGGATTGATTTGTAAAAGAAACAAAACGGGTAAAACATCAAAGGGGTTGACTTTTTTTTTTAAAGAGACTATTATTGTCAGCAGAGTTTCTCAATAGTACATTATTCTTATTTCCTGTGTTCTGATCTCTGCATTTTACTTGATTGTTTCTGTGTTGTCTCTGCAAAACCCTGGCTCATATTCCCATTGTGTTCAGCTTCATCTGTTCATTGCATTAATTAGTTACTTTGTCCTTCTGCTGCTGGCTCAGGACACTCCCTCAGCTGTTCGTCATTCTTCTGATTAGCCTCACCTGGATTCAATGTCACTTTTCACACCTCAGCATTTAGGCCCCTCGATTCTCGTTGATCTCTGATGGTTTGTCCAATGTTTTGGGTCCTCCAAGAAACCACACGTGACAGGTTCTGCTTTTATTATGAAAGAGAAACTTTTTTTTTTTGAGGGGAAAACCATTTATTCTTCAGATATGTGTTTTTGTATCACAGCTAAGAAGATGAGCTACTCATCTGTAAATCAACAGCCTTCGATTCCTACAATGAAAACCTGTTAAGCTGAAAGTTGCTCCTCAGGCCCATAAATGTATTCATACATTCAGAGCTGCAAAAATCCTTTAGCTGCCAACATGTAGCTGAGACATTTTTCCTGAGGACTAAACTGTGTCTAAAGTTTCTCAGTTGTCTCTGTTTTTAATTTCAGGACAAATTAAACGTATGTAAAGTTCTGGCAGACTTAAGTGTTAGTGTATGTTATGCATCTTGTATGAATAACACACACAGTTAGTGTGGGTCTGGCCTGTTGATGTTGTGAAACAGTCTTGCTAACTTTACAATAGAAAATTGAAAATATCCCCTTGAAATAAATGCGTAATGTCCAAAAAAAAAAAAAAACACCCTCTGGCATATTGATTTATTTTTGTTTTTAACATTAGCCTGAACAAAACAGAAAACCATTTTAACACAATGTGGGTAATGTGGCATATGTATTAATGGTTTATTGCAAAGCAGCATAGAAAATTAAGGTGTGTAAATGTAAAATGTGTTGCGCAGCACCTCCTGACGTAAATTGAAAACTGTGTGTTCTTGCAGCTCTGTGGCAGTGATGTCTTACGTCTCTTTATGCACAGACTTTTGTCGGCCCAACACAAGTGATGTTTACACCAATCGCGCAATGAAAAGTATAGTATGATGGCCCCCTCAGGCCATGAATAAATCATGCACCTTCACAGTCAGGGAGTCTATCTAAACTGTTCTCCCACTCTGTGACGGTATGCGCGGCGGGTATGCAAATTGTCAGCCGATCGCAGCACTGTGGGTGTACGTACGCACATGCACCCAAATTAGACTGCTTTGTTGTTCCAGCTCCTGCTAATTGATTTAGGTAGGTTTAAACCCCAGCTCCTGTTCCAACCCTCTTCCCAACACCAATTATCCTGCAGCAGTGTGTTGGCTGCTGCTCTCTGACATGTGGGCTGCAGATGGCTGTCCCGACGAACGGCGCCAGGACAGAGGCAAGCGTTTCCCTGTGAATTATTGTCACAGTTTGCCACATGACATGTTCGCTGTAATAAGTCTCGCTCAGTCGGAACGGCGAGGCTCTCCTGAAGAAAGGCCAGTAGTGCTGTGCATACACAAGAGGGATTTTCCACACTCCTGCACAGAAAACAATGAAACCTCCGCCAAGCAGAACACAATTCTGCTTAGGTGGGATTTCACATGAGGCAACAGCAAAATTCCAAATCAGTGGTTTTGTATAAATATATATTTTTAAAAAAAGAGAAAATCTGATGTTGCAATGGCTCATAAGGAAACGTTTTACGGCCACTAAGAACATCTTGAGGAAAAGGGACATTTACCTGTCATAAATAGGGTGTCACTTAGTTGCTGTTTTATACTCAATCAACCCTTTAAAACACAGCTGTAATGCAACTGGAAGCCATATAAACAGATGGTCCTTTTACTGCATGTTTGCCATGCTAGACTGCACTTTCAGCTGCCCGTTAATTTGTACATGTTCTCCTGGTCCGCTTCACGTTATTGTTCAGAGAATTATTATTAGTAGATTCCAATCATAGATGTAATAAAACAGAGTGTTTTCCACTTTTGAGTGATCAACAGAAGAGGAACAGGGATGTTACTATGAAGCTGTCATTTACGATAACCACAAGTAAGCTGTATCATTAGATCTACATCACCAGACAACATGGTGGACAATTTTTGGGTAGGTGCCTAAACAATCAAGTAATAGATCACTTATTGAATACATGTTTCATTTTTTTTTTGTTTTGTTTTTTTGTTTTGTTTTTCGAGTATTTGTTCATTAAGTTAATTCTGTATTTTTTCCTAATTTTGACATTATTGGTTCTCCATAGATAAATTGAATTTGAACAGGCTTCTGATGTTCACAAATTTCATTGCACTATAATTAATTTACATTTATAGTGCAATAAACTGGCCAGATTTAAAGACAGCCTTTCACTGAGGCGATCTCTAGAGTAATGTGCTGTCTGATTTGAGGAATTGACTGGCTTGGTGGTTTATTTTAAGGTTCATCAGTCACGTCAATTTCAAGTAGATTACTTCTTCTCAGCAGGAGAGAGATCTTATTAAAGCTGACAAATTCTGAGCCTCTCTGCCTCAATTATACCTCTGGTATAATCACTTTTGCCCTTGTGCTTATGTTTATACGTTCTGCTGCTTGCTAATTTGATAGTTGGCAGGGAACTTAAAAAAATGTTGGATGAAATTTATTTTGACTTTAACTCTTGAAATATTCTCTTTATGTGAGGTTCATTCAAATTTGTTTCATGAATTCTTTATGAATTAACTTTTTTTTTCTTTCATCTTGGTTGTGTTAGCTTGATTTAACCTTCAGATACTCTGAAAGAACAGAGAAACATTTTTTTAAAAAAAACCCAAGGTAGATAGAACGATAAAAGTTATTTCTGGCTGAGTCATGTCATGTCTTACCTCAAATAAGCAAAAGTGAGTGTAGCACTCCTTGCATGAACTTTGCACTGGTCAACATATGTCGAATATCGGCATAGTTGTCACGCCAACTTCAACTTTCTGACCATGCAGTCACAGGATAGTTTCTGCCCAGAAGATGAGTCACAGTCAAGCTTCAAGAACTCTCAAATCAGAGCTGCAGGAATAGAACCATGTCATCTTTTCTTGCAGCTTTGGGACAGAAAACATTTTATATATAT
>NW_015112976.1:183485-185259 GCF_001443285.1 Poecilia latipinna
AAGGCTTTAATGTTTTTGTTGCAGTGTTCTGCAACTGCTTTCTTTTTTCCAATTTCTCCATCATAGTCGCCACTCAAAGCTTGCAAAATGGAAGAGACTACTAATATGTTTTACATGTTTGTTGTTCTGCTCTTTGCACAGCAGGACTAGTATAACAAGCACACACTGGTTAATTAATTAGTCAGACTATCCTCTCTGGTAGCCAGCCTGTGATCACCTACCTCAGGCTACTTTTACATAGCAGCATACTGCTTCAAAAGTGATTACACTATAGCCTTTGTGCAACCGCAGAGGACTGCCAAAGAAGTAAAAAAAAATTAACAATTTCCCACAGTTCTCTGCCACATTATCTCATCACATCTTTGCCTAAACAGATCCAATCCAGATGCATCTGTAACATCTTTTCACACACAGGCTTCTAAAACTCTTGTTGTTGTCTGGCAATAAAATGAGTAAACTACAAAACCTGTCTGGACCTCCTTAAAGACAGAAAATGTTTCTCTGTTCTTTCAGAGCTTCCAAATGGATTCCAATGTTCTTTTTTGTACAGGTTGTAGACATATTTGATGTTCACAAAAGGACTCCATTTTAGAAAACCAACAGTATCTATTCTTAAAAACTACTTTGAAACCTCATTAGAGAATAACATAAGGTTGAAATAAATTACACAGGGGAACACAAACTTCATTCTGAAATTAATAACATTTACTGATCAAGTTTTCTACATAAAATAGTGAAGATTGAACAGCTTGTATTTATTACCCTACATAAATCAGTGCAGACACTAAAATGTTCTCACCCATGAGCAGAGCAAACGCAAAGTTGAAGAGCACAACTGAAACAAGGGGAGAAGTACATTTCTATTAACAGCAGGATTGCTTTTGCAAATGTGGATGGGAGTTTTAAACATTCAGGGCTGCAGAGGCAAATATCTCTTGCTAAGAATCCTATAATGGGGAACGGCCAAATGCAATGGCATGGGAGAGCTAAGAGGTCCGGGGTCAGACTGTGGTAAGTCAAAGACAGTCAGTATAGAGGTTAATTACACAAAAACATAACATTAATCACAGAAGAACTGTAGACCTGACATGGTCTTAATTCAGCAGCAGATTACCGTTTTTAAAGTGCCAACCTGGTTCCAAAAGGTGCTGCAAAATGCATTTAAAAAATCTTACTAAAGATCTATATCTTAGTAAGAAGCTGAGGATGGATTAGGGAGCTGCTCTGCGTGGGTGTGTGTGTGTGATATATGTGGGTGTGTGTGTGTCTTGAGTGCTGCAGGCATAACTGTCACAGGTGAAGAGTGTAACAAGCAGATCCCGTCAAGCCGAGTCAAACACACATACTTGCATATGCCTGGTGACTTGAGCCGGCATGACAGCCAATCCTGTCAGGCGTTCACCGTGCCGTGCTTCTTATCTGTGTTAACAACAGATGCTTGACTTCCCGGCAGAGAAATGGAGGACTGCAATGTTTAATCTGCAAAGTTAAAGCAATTACTCTTCCGTTAGTTACTGACTTGATTGTAAAGAAAAGAAAGAAGTGGGATAAAATTGGTAAAAAAATAAATAAATAAACCACAGCAATATGTAATTGGAAGGAGGTGGGTGTGCAGGAATTATGTAATATATATATATATATATATATATATATATATATATATATATATATATATATATATATATATATATTTTTTTTTTTTTTTTTTTTTTTTTTTTTTTTTTTTTTTTTTCTTTCTTCAACAAAACCATAACTGGGGGGTTTTTTTTTTTTG
>NW_015112976.1:188850-216914 GCF_001443285.1 Poecilia latipinna
AATATATATATATATATATATATATTTATATATATATATATATATATTTATATTTTTTTTTTTTTTTTTTTTTTTTTAGATTTATGTCGTATTATGTTACTTCCTCATCAAAACCATAACTGGAGTGTTGTTTTGTTTTGAGAGGTTTTAGAGGCAGGTTTCCAGAGAGGAATCGTGGAGCAAGAGTGGACACCGGATGCATTCTGGGGAACCAAGAAGAAACCAGAGAGGAACTCAGCGAGGTAACCAGCTGCGAAGAAAAGCAACATGGGTGTTAGCTTGCCTAGGATTCAAGACAAGTGAACACTAGTTACCACAAACCATGGTAACCATCTGACATCCGTCGCAGGGAACCCGCTCTAAACTCCAGTCCCTGACAGCCACTAATGAGCGACAGCTAGATCCAGTCATCTCGCCCATCACACCCTGCTGGAAGGAAAAACACACAAGTAGCGGATACGACACATACTGATTGTGCTTTCTTCTGGAGCAAAAGCCTGGTAGTACTTATGCCTCGGCTGCTTCTTCTTTTAGGGAATAGTTTTAAAAAAAACTGACTGTTGTCCTGCATGTTTGTTTCTCAGCCAGAAATGTTCAACTAAGCCTGAATCTGCCACAGTTGTCAGGTCAGTGTGGCATTACGCCAACTTCCCTGTGCTCTTGTGCAGGGTCTCTTTGTGTAGGGAGAAAGGTGTGCAGTGAATGACATTATCCCCTCTGCTAGTTTTGTTATTATTAAAACTGGAGCATCGAAAAAAAAAATGTTCAGTATATTTCTCTTTACGTCAAATACATTGTATATATCTTATTTTAAGTAGGGAATTAGAGGTACTTTTAATTAAAAGAGTAAACAGATGGACACTGTCTTAAAGATCAAAACATAAAACTGAGTAAATCCTCCACTTTTCTTTTACTGTATCTGATTCATGTGTTTGCATAGATTATATTACTCCAATTAAAAAGGGATTATAGCCAACGCTTTTATAAACATAAGTCATCACTATGATTCGTTGGACTTGTTTATCCGCAATTATCACACCTGCTAATTACTTTATTATTATTTTTGTTTAACTTCTCATTGTATTGTTCTGTACTTTAGATTATAAGTGTTTTCATAACTCTTCTCCATAAATGGAGAATAATGAGCTAATTATGTTTACTATGTCAACTCATATCCAAAACTACTGGAATAGCAAATTTACCTTGCATTTCAAGTGACAGATTATCAGTGTTTGTTTAGCAGCCCCTTCTAGCACTTTCCTTATTTATGATAAAAGCACAAAGGATTTTTATTTTATTTATTTATTTTTTTTTACACATTGCCTTCTGCCTTGAGCCGAACCTTTTTATGTTTTTGCCATGCCATTTTTCACTTTACAAACTTTATTTTGCTGACAAACTGTCTAAATAGGTTATTTAGGGTTCTACTTGTATGATTCTATGTGAATTTTGACATAATTTGTTTGGGTCAGCATTATTTTTGCCTAAAACTGCTAAAACTACGGGCCTCCTTTGGTCGAATGATTATTAGGCAGTTGAATTTTCTTGCAGTAGCACAACTTCTTCACAGCCCTGGTTTGGATATAGTAGCCAAGGTACTCTCTCAATATTTCATCTGCCATTGAGCAGAGAGAAGTAGAAAAATAAAAAGCAAAAGTCAAGAGACTCCTCTGACTTTAAAGTGTCAATTTTTTTGATGAGCAAAATGTTTTCGTTCTGAAAGCAACGTTATGCTGAACCCAACCCCAGAACAGCACTTCCTTTTATGAGGTCCTGGCTTTGGGCCCCATAATGAACAGTGGGTCCTCACAATGTAAGATGCTCTGCCCATGTTGGGAAAATGGGCTTTAAAAGGGACTGTATCAAATACAAAGCTTCACACACACACACACACACACACACACACACACATACATACACAGTATTTTGGAACCTATTGTTGCTGTCCACAAAACATCTTATTTCCTACTGATGAGCCTCTGTCAGATGATCCAGAGTTCTGTCCTCATAGTTTCATTATTATGTCCCACTGAGTCTCTGGGGATGCACGAAATCCCTTTTGAAATTTCCCTTAAGTTTCAGTTTAACTAAATTAAGAGCACTTTCTGGTGTCTGATGAAATCATGCTTCAGTAATGAAAGCCAAGAGTCAGACGTTAACTTCAGTTTTGTGTTTTCCAGCTAGAAGAGATGCAAACATTTAGGAATTTTAGGATTTCACCAAGTGAAAGTAAGGTGAGAAGTATTTTCTCTCTAAAAATGTCCGCACAGCATAAATAAATGGGGGAAAAAAATTTTGACATTGAAAATGACTTTATTTGATCCATTAAGGCTGAAATGGATCAAATTTCAACCTTAATGAAATTAAGGTTCATTAAAAACCCTTTAAGCCCTACGGGTGGAAAGGGCTTTGTAAACATCCAAAAATAAATCACTAGTAGCCTCACAGTTATCAGATTAAAGTGCAAACTTTTGGTACCTCTGTAAAGGTAAGACATCAAAGAATGGTTTCCTGGTGTCAGTACTATTGTACCTTTTACCCTGCCTGAATTAAATACAATAAATTTAGCATTTTTTTACCTCACCAAAATGTTAGAAATAAATATTGCAAAACATCACTAAAATATTATTTTTCACACAAAAAAGTAGTTTAGAATTTTAAATCTACATGTTGGGTAAAAGTTCACCAAATTTGGACTCAATCAGTTGAAAAATAAAGTGTTTTATAAATATTTTACTGAGAAATGTCCCAGGTGGAGAGGTCATTTGGAGACATTTATCCAAAAATGTCTCCAAACTGTGCCAAATGTGTTTTACACATCAATACTGGGAATTTCATTAAATTACATCACTGATTACCATTGAATGACACTTAGTACATATAATATAACCATTGGTCATGACATTTACCCCATTTATATGCAAAATGTACCATTGTGCACAGTATAATCTATATAATAATGATGAACTGAATGCTATTACTTTGACTCCAACTGGAAAACTTTTATTGAAATGCAGTAAAACAATAAAAAGGAACTTTTGATGTATAGCTACCAAAGAAAAATAATAGTAATTGCATAAAAATTATGAGTGTTCTACTACAAAGTAATGAACAAATAAATATGAAATCCTTACTAGTAAAAAAACATATTTTCAGTAAAACATAAATAAATCAATGAATCAATAAAAGAATTAATTAATTAATGAAATCAAAACATTGAATATTTCGTGTAAAGTTGCGGGGGGAAAAACTTACACATCACCGCAGGGTCGCAACTACATTTTATTCAGGCGGATGCGAAGACAAAAATCGGATTCCTCCGTGCTGCAGTGAATCCGTCTCTCTTTAAAGTTATTTCCCACTTCTTCCTCACATCATGTCTTTAGGAAACCTTCAACACAAAAACGGAAGATTTAGGATGTATCTTACTTTTGACAGAGTTTAAGAATATAAATAATAGTCTTTACCACCTGTGTAAACTTTGCTGGTGAATGTTATAACACATAATATAAGTTTTATAATATATGTTACATTGTTTCATTTCTAATATAGGCTCTTGTGTCAGATAATCTAAGTCAATGTTAGAGAATAATTAATTTTTTTAGATTTAGCCTTCATAGCGGGGCTGAACCCGTATTACACCAAGCACTGTAGCTAATATTAGCTGCTATCTCGCTGGTGGATATAAATACAGTAAAGTAATATTCTAATCACAATATATACACAATAATATGTCCATCTTACTAGTGAAATGTTGTCTGTCGAGCCCTCACATCAATAGTCCATCGATCCGAACAACAATATCCCTCAGTGCTGAGGAATCTTCTGCTGTTTTGGTTGAGCAAAGTAGGAGGGTATACCGCTCCAAGATGGCCGCCGTATTTCCTGCGCCGGAGCAGCCAATACGGGGTCTACTCTTATATTATGTCTATGGTCACATATTCATGTCTATGGAGCACACGCTCTACATTTCTAAGGTGGAAGCCATAGACATAGACAGACATAGACATAGACAGTTCTGTAGAGCCTTATAATGAGTAAATGATCCAGGTGTGTTAGAGAAGGAATGCATCTAAAGCTGCAGATGGTAGCTCTGAAAAACTACTTGGGCACCCCTAGCATAAATGTATAAAAATACAATGTTAAAAATAAATTAAACACCACCTCATATTGTTAAATAACTGATTTTATGTATTAAAGTTTTAAATATTACATTTGAGTTTCCATGAATGTAAAATTACTGCTCAGTTTAAAAATTACAATAATTAAATCGGTGTTTAAAGGTAAGCAAACAAATAATAAAAACAAGTCACATGGGTAGACATGATAGACTTTACGCAAAGATTTAGTCTCAGAGGCAACTGAAATCAAATAATTAAAAAATCCTTTCTGAATATCATCTCATGGTCTCTGAACTAAATGCGTGATGAAGAGTTATGGACCGGACGCTTTGGAGCGTCTGGTTAGGAAGCGCATTACAAACCTTTTGCTGAAATGGCGTGTTAAATTCAAGTCTCCATTACAGACCAGAGAAAACTAAAAAGAATGCAACGTTGTGTTAATCCATTTGAGGAGCCGGCAGTTTATCTTGAGGAAATAAATGACGATGCAGAAGTTAATTAGACTGGAACATGCGCTGTGCGCGGGGTGAAGTGATGCTAATTTAAGTGAAGTCGCTTAATTTAATTTATTAAAAGTTATTGGGGTGGTTTTTGTCACTACGAGAAAAATGTAGATACATTTATCTGTTTAATTTGTGATGGGATCTGGATTCACGGTGAATATTAACTAAACCGCATAAAGGCGATTAAATAGCCGATGTTAATATGATTGTAATTTCACGGATAAAAGTAGTACAGGGCCGATTTTTTTTTATGTTGTCGGTCAAGATAACGGATAACAAAAAAAGTCTAGCGCGACCTGCCGCCCTGACACCAACTCACACACATCTTCATTCATAGTCTTACGTGTAAATATTTTTTTCTTTTCTTGGACGTTTTGATGTTAGCTTGTCGAAGTCTCAGTTTTATTCGCTGGGAAAATCAATAAGCAGCTTAAGGTGACTCTGCTGCTCTCTAGTGGCGAGGAGCCGTAATGCTGGCTGGTTAACAATCGGAATGCATTATGGGAGATGTAGTTTGTAGTCAATTCGTGCTCAAAACCTATTTTAAGTCAATCATGGGCCTATAAAACGCTCTGCTCAACTCTGTCATTCATTGAAATCAGTACTTTATTTTAAAACTAGAACACCTCAGAACTACTCAAAAATTCAGTTTGCTGAATTTTGCCCTTTTGTTTTTACTTACTAGTGATTGAATCTGAATTACTTTTCTTAGAGGATAAGGTGAAGATGACAATTTTTAGCCCATGCATTTCCATATAATTTTACTCAAAAGCTGATTTTAAGGAAGTCTATGAAGGAGTTTTGCAAACTTTCTCTCATAAGGAAACTAAATTGTGATCTTAGTCTTGAACACTTCATTCCAACAGTTGCTTCCATCGTCTTTCTAATTCAGGGCCGTGTTCATGCAGCTTTACCCCAGTTTGCATTTTGTGGATCCATCAAGTATAATTATAAAATCAGGAACACAATTGTGAAATCAGATTCATCAAAAGCCAGATGTTTTCCTTTTTTCCAGAAACCCAACACAAAAGGAAAGATTCTGTTGACTTTGGCTTAGTTTTTCTGGTAAGGTTGTATTTAGCTTTTTTTTTTTCTTTTTTTTTTTGGCAAAACTACAGACCAGAATTGATGTTAAAGTTCTACAAGCACCACAAACAGACTGTCTTTTGCACAATGATACAGAAATCTGGCTTTAAATATAAAGGTCTACTAAATTTAGTAAAAACTTACACCCACTGTGAACCCTACATTTTTACATTCATTCTTCATGACTTTAAATTCAAAGAGGCGTTACACTTCTGCATGTGTTTATTCATTTTTAGTGTTGTTAGTCACAAGAAATGACAAGAGTGAAATATTCTTCAATTTTATTACTCTTTTGCTTGAATAGTCGAGTAATCCATCACTGAAAAATGTAAACATTGGGTTCTTTATTGTAATTTGAAATCCAACCTACTCTGGCTGGGGTTTTATTCAGGGAGGAGGAAGCAATAAGTTGAACATTCAGCACTTTCCATCTTGTACAGAATAGGTTTGTTTATTTATAGGTTTGTTTCTACAGTTTTTTCCCTGTACTTTTGTCCTCATCGTAGTCTACCTGCTTCTAAAGTGCGTTGCTGTTCAGAAGCTTTAGGAAACTTTTTGGAAGACAGTTTTCTTTTTGAAGAAACACTCGAAAGAATAAAAAATATATAAAAAATAGGTGTATCCAGGTGTACTTTCTCCATCTTTAAATATAGATTTTTTTTTTTTTTTTTCATACCAGTGTCAGAGAGGCAAGCAGAGGAGCTGTTAAAGGCCTCTGGCTCCATTAATATCTGTGCAATGGGGACTTATTATGTAAGTCCTGAAACCTGAGAGCCAGTCACCTGTTCTGCTACCTGAGCTCAGGCCCTGGGGACGGATGAAGGACAGCTAGCCTGCACTTAGCTGAGCACTCTACTCTTATGAAAGAGGCATAAGGAGCTACTGGGAGCCACAGAAAAAAATCCCTGAAGGCTGTTTTTTTTTTTTTTTTTTTACCCCAGCTCAACTAAACCAGAGGCGTGAGTAAGAAAGTAATGAACCGGGACATATCAAAAGTTAGTGAGGTCTATAAAAGGGAGCCATCGCTGTTACACTTCTACCCAAGGATTTTATTTTCATTACTCTTGTAGCTTCCTTTTGAAGTCCTCTGTGAGCGACTTAAGCTCTGAGGTAATTTGTGTAAACATATTGACTTGGTTTGATGGATTTTACTTTCCTCACTGAACCTCTGAGGGTTGAGAGGAGCTTCCACCGAAACTTGACAAATGATCAGTGTGGACATCTCACTCCCTGACGACACGTTGTCCTCGCAGGTGAGAGCAGGACAGCTCAAACTGTGGCCTCTGCGGACGCAACTCGCTCTGTGGAGAGAAACAGCTGCTGCTTCAGGTCAGAGGCCGCAGAGAAATGATTTCAGTTTGATGGTTGGTGTCTGTTTTTAAAAGTACACAGCAAAAATATACAAAAAGGTCATCTTTGAAAATGACTTTTCTTGTGCAGCCTTACTTTAGCAAACCTGCGAGTTGTTTATTTGGTATAATCTATTTCTATTTAGACTTCATATAATAGAGGGTTTGGCTGCTAGGCTTTGGTTGCCATTTTTGTATGTTTTGTGTGCATTTTTTTTAATACACTGTTTTTTTTTTTGTATTATTTTTGACACATTGACAGAATTTGTAATCAGCCTCTGTTTGCATGTCAAATATTTTTGTGTAATGCCACTGACAACCATCAATAGATCTAGTTTAAATTCACTTTAAAGCTCCAGTTTAAGTTCATTGTTCACTTTTGAGCTGCATCATTTACAAAGTTTTGCAAACTCATCCATATCCCTTTTGTCGTTCTACAGCTGCAATAATTTTATCTTACTAATCAACAGCATCCTTGTGAATGAAAGATGGTGTTCAGTTGTTTCTACATCTAGTGACAGATTTTATTTATTGATTTTTTTTTTTTGTGGCATGTTCTTTCCATTCTTACATGCTTCACTGAACAGCCCTCCAGTAGTTGTTCAAAGTTTGGGATTTTGATTTAGAATCTAACCATGGTTTACCCTTCAACACAAATCCATCGTGACCTTTCTGCCATGTTTTGTGGTCTTCCTAATCTTCAACTGCTTTCTAACAAACGTCAGAAGACTTTTATACTAAGATACAAATCGCACACGGTTTGTTTTGTTGGACTCTTTGGGTATCAGAGTAAAGCAGACTGAATATAAATGCACGCCACACTTTTTAGAGTTCTATTTGTGGAAAAAAAAAAAAAATGCACACATTGCATTAGTTTCCCAACGCTTCCATCCACAGGTATGTGCTATTTGGCGTTGATCTATGCAGAAATTCCAATAAAATACATTAAGATTTGTGGCTGTGAAATGAGAAAAGGTTTGAGGTGTATGAGCCACAGTAAAGATTTAGGTTTTCTTCAACCCGCTGCATCTTCCTGCAGTTGCCTGCAGTCTCCATAACGGCTCCTAGTAGCCGGAGTGGGAAACAGGTGTTTCAGATAATGACACCACTAAAGACCCTTGAGCCAACTTGTGTGTTATCCTCCTGTCATTTCCAGCAGATTATAGTCCGTGTGACCACATTCCAGCAACCCATGGTCAGGATCATTACAGCATGTCTGCCTGAACTGAACAAATTGCTTTAACACAGAAACCATTATGTAACTGCTAAACTTCATAACAAGGGATGCTTACTTTGTGCAGCATGTTTTCCTCTACTATGATCCAACATCAGGTGGCTGATAATGGGCTTACAATGTTTAATATAATATGGCACTATTTTTCAGAGAGGAGGTGTTGTTTATTTTTAGATTTAGGTTTGAAAATAATGCAGTAAATGTGAACATGTTGTCTCTGTCTGTTTAATGTCTTTACAGCGATGCAGGTTCACCTCCTCACATGGAGTGCATGTTGGAGTCGGGGCATGACGACTTAATCGATTAAGCTGAAAATTACCACCAGCATTTCTGATATATTCCCCTCTTATAACATCTCTCATAACTTTCTGCCCTTATTTGTGTATTTTTTTTTTTTGCTTTTTAAGCTAATAAGAAATAAGGAACACGGCAAAAGTATTTTCTTGATCAAATAAAGCATATAGTTTGAAAAGACTAGTTTATATGAACAGCTAAATTTTGTTGTTAAAAGCATTGGGTGAGCCTTCCTAGTGACTGAATTCAGCTTTTTCAACCACTTCCAGGGCTGCAGGTGTGTGAAATCCAGTACCAAAGCATGCTGTGTGCTGCTACAAACACTTTAAAATTTGATACAGTTAATTTCACAAGGGGTACAACAATAGGATGTTAAATAAATACAAAACATTCCTCAGTCAACTATAACTAATGTGTACAGTTTAGTGCAGAGGAGATAACAGTCTCGTTTAATTTATCAGGAAGTATTCCAGCGAAAGCAAATCTTAAATCTTCAGCTTACTTATCTTGGATAATTTCATGCTCTGGTTTGGTTGGGACCAGTTGAAAGATTCATTCTTTATAATTCCAACAGGAGTTAATCTCACTCTTTTCCTGTTCTCACAAATGTCCCAAACCTTCTGGGAGGTTTTTTTCTGGAAGAGTTGAAGGAGTTACAGCTGTAAAAAGTGGCCCAACATCATAATGTAGGTGGCTTAAAAATGAGATTTATTACATGCTTACATGTCATGCTTAAATGTAAGCTATCCGAGAAAATAACCATTCAAAACATTTCAGATATTAGATATCAGATGGATGGATGGATGGATGGATGGATGGATGGATGGATGGATGGATGGATGGATGGATGGATGGATGGGCGGGCAGCTGTTTAGAGGAGTCTGTGGACTCTGATTGTTGAACATTCAAGTCGTTAAAATAAATTGCAAACATTTGAAAACTGCAACAGCTGGACTTTCAAAGTAACAAATGTCAGCGTCAAATATTTTAACTGGCTATTCAAAATCCAAAAGTTTATAATTATTGTTTTAGAAGCTCAACTTCCTTTAAAAAAAACATCCATTCTCTGTCATTTCTGGTGGGAAGGAAGTGGTTTGACAGGTTTTACAAAAATGATGTGTCGTGCGCTCATGTTGTTGAAAGTTATGCTGAAACTTTAAATTTGATATTTAATAAAGAAAAGTAGCTTGTATCTGGGGCTGTTTTTTTTTTTTTTTTAAATATTTACATTTTAGGAAACAAAGTGATATATTTGCTATTAGTTTGACTTGCTGGCTGAGGGGGAGGAAGTCCCATCCAAGAAGGAAATTAGTTTAACTGAAACTGTGAATCCATAAATGTCCATTACAGAGTTGTCTGAGCTTCCATTCCCATGTAGTTGATTCATAGTAGAACAAGCAGGATAAGCACAATTACTCTTCTTCTGTCATAGTTCTTACATTGCAATGTTCTTGAAAATACGATAGCCGGCCAAAAGCACAATTCGAATTTACTTTGACTAGATTCCAAGCCCAATTTATTCTCTGTGAACCAGACAAGTTTGCTTAAAGAGTTTATTAGAAACTAAATTTACTGACTGATACAGGACAGCAGTAGTCTTACGAGTTCATTTGAGGATACTGTTGATCACCACCAGGATTAAAAAGGACACAGTGGATATCATTGAGTGTGGTCAAAAAAACGAGCAGCATCTTTGATACAAGAGTTTGAAATATTCAAGCTTTGGTTTCATGTTCATCTGCCCATCAATCCATCCATCTTGTCCTTGCCAGGTCACAAGGGTGTTTGTGCTTATCTTCAATGACTTTTGGACAGAAGGTGGGGGATATCCTGAACAGTTTACTGAGCTTTATTTTAATGAATCATCCAAAATTCGTCTGCAACTAGGCCTGATGAGCTGCCATGAGCTGAGTAGCAGAAAGCCGGAATGAGGGAGCTTTTATTTTTATTTTTGGATCGTGATGAGTGGGAATGAGCTATGAGTTCTGAATAAATATGGAATGATGAGCTGGAGTAAATAATCAAATATTGAAGTGTTGGCAGAAATAAAGCTGTAGATATTTCATCACAGGAGGAGAGTTGATAACAAATTTGGCACTTTTTCAGGTGCATCAACTTGATTTTTACATTATTGTGCGCTCTGACCAGCTTGTTAAATGGAAGGAAGTTTTGTGTTCGGTGAGAACTGGAAAGGCTCTGCGGCTCTTTGTAGGTGTCGCTGTTTGTTGATTTTCAAAGCTAATTTATTTCTTTTAACAGTGTGCTAGTTTGCCTGAGGTGCTCACCAGAAAGGGTAAGGAATAATTTCCCAGAAAGTTGTTAAATGTTTCTCCAAAAACCCCATGGATGTTTAGTTCCATGCTGAGATAAGTTATTCTATACTTCAGGTTGCAAATGACTTTCCCTGAAAAAAAAAAAAAATTAAATGCTTTACTGTCCACACAATTCTCTTGGTGAAACATGACGGTCCCACCTTCAGACGTTGGGTAAACGTCTCTCAAGGGTAAGGAAAACTGGTCAGAACTGATGGGAAGAAACAATAGTTAGAGGCAAAGGTTGGGTAATACTGGCTTCAAGAAAAGCATTTTCAGATGGTAGAAAGGCCCTGATAAAGCTGACTGGTGGAAATGCAAACTAGCTCTGCAGTGGCAGCAGAGGACTGGGTTTAGTTTTTTTTTTTTTTATGTGGGCTTTCCTGACAACTGAAGTAAGAAGTTGAAATATGACAGAAACTGGAGACTTCATCAGAAAATCAGGATTTTATTTTATTATTATTATTATTTTATAAAGAAAATTTTCCCCTATGCTCTCCTTTGTCATGGAAACACCAATTGAAACAAAAATATGTTGTGCGAAAGAGTGTGTAATAGGTCCCTGTAAACACATAAAAACACCTACGAGCTTTGCGTCTTCAGCATGTCTACTGTTTTTTAGTTGCATAATCTTTCATTTTGCAAAGATATCATTAGAAAAAAAATGTTCTCTCTTTTTTTTTCAGAGTGCTTAATAAGGACATCAATGCTTCGCTGCACAAGAATGTCCAGTCATCTGGAGTGAGGTGGGGGCAAGAGACAGAGGAGAGCTGGTGGGAAGGAAGTGATCCTTTGGGGGAGTTTTGACCTGGTGTGGCAGGAAAAGAGGGATTTTCTCCTTTCACTCATCCATTTACAAGGAGTGTTTTTAGCCAGCCTCTGACATTATTCAGCTACGCTAGAATAATCTGAAGAGCTTCATCCTAACCACCAATGAGGGTCTCGGACGTCCAGCTGGATCCTGCTGTCTTCATGTCAAACAGTCCAAGACAAGTCCGCTCACCAGCTAACGGATTATCAGTAGCAGATCCAGGAGTGATGAAGGTACAACTTGTTGGATGCAAAACAAACTGTTCAGAGAAGGAACAAAAACAGGGAGTGACAGATTCCTCAGGAACGAAACCGTCTTCCTCAGAGCTTTCCTACAGGGTGTGCATCCATCGTGAGATGCCTCTGAGGTCTTGTAGCTCTGCCGTGTTTTTGGACAAGTCGCTTTGCATTTCGCTCGCAGAACTTGCAGCAGGAACAAGAGGAGTTCAAGCACCTCTGCACAGGTCTGCCCTGACTTGTCAGCTCGGTGAGCAATCTCTCTTTGGATCCGCCGTAGATAAGAAAACAGCCAAAACAAAGGAGGCGTACAGAAGAGGTAATTTCAACAGGTGCAATGGCCAAGAGCAGAGACCGGATCACAGGGGGAGCCCTCTATCAAAGCGCCGTGGATTCAGGGCCAATCAAAAGGCACCTGCTTGTGGCGCCAACAGTAAGGATGATGACTCAGAAAAGCAGCACCGCAGCACTTCTTTGGGATTGTCATTCAGAGAGCCATCTGCCTCGAACACAAAGGCTGCAAAGCAGAAGGGGAATGCAAATAAGGCAGCCGTCTCTGCTTTGAGCAATTTCAGGCACATGCAGCACACGTTCACTTATGGCCCAGGTATGAATTTCGCCACCTTCAGCTGAAAATTCAGAGTAGTCGATCAGCAAGCACACGTTTCTCGAACATCCTAAAACGTCAAGGAGCATATTTATGTGCCAGGCTGGTCTTACAGTGTGGATAATCTCTTTATATATATATATATATATATATATATATATATATATATATATATATATATATATATATATTTTTTATTTTTTTTTTTCCCTTTCTGCTTCTCACCTCTTACTTTTTTTTTTTTATCTCATGCATTGTTAATAGACCCACACACACCTTCCACACGGTTTCCACTGCGATTTTACATTGTTTAAGATAAATCCCAGTTGGCAAAGAAACATGCTGAGCTCAAACAGAGTTAAATAAAGTGCAAACACATCCCTTTATACGTCTTGACTTTCTAGACTGAAATATAACACGTGAAGATAAGAAATGACTGCTGCATTGAAATGACATTGTACTATTTCAGAATGGACTCACAGACATTTATACCGAAAGCACAAGGAAACGCTAGAGGCTTACATGTTTTGTTGAACATTCCCCAGGAAAAACGTAAAAAGCTGAGTAAGCTTAAAGCTGAATGCCTGATGTCCTTAAACGAGATGGGAGAACTGTGTTTTACATAAATATTGAAAGAATTGGTAAAAATACAGCTTAGCAGAAATGTTACTTTGTGGCATTGATCATGAACCAAGTGTGATCCTAACCGTGAAACCATGCTTAGAGCTAACTTGTTCACAAATACAGTTAAAACAGGACAATGTTACATATTAGGGGACTAAAAATACAAATAAAACAAAATAATAATTACACTGAAATTAAATAAGTTTTGATTTGTAACTGGCTTATAATTGTACCAAGAAGCAAAAGTAAGGCAAAACATTCTGACTATATTCCAATGTGTATTAGAATATTTGGCAAACAGTAACAGACATTGTCAAATTTTAATAAACTTGGGCTTTGAAGTTTAATTATTTGAAAGTGATAAATAAAATCACAAAAAAATGAAAGTTATGTCTGAAAGTTAAATTTCAGTCATATGCTAATTTATTCTTTTCATGTCTAAAGATGTTGATGTAGATTTACATCCATCCATCCATCCATTTTCTGAACACCCTTGTCCCTCAGTGGGGTCGGGAGGAGTGCTGGTGCCTATCTCCAGCTAACGTTCCGGGCGAGAGGCGGGGTACATCCTGGACAGGTCGCCAGTCTGTCGCATAGATTTACATCAAAATACAAAAAAAAAAAAAAAAAAAATCCAGAAAGCATTTCTTGTATTTTGCTTCCCCACAACTTGGAATCAAAATGGATTGTTTTATGGTTTGCAGCATTTCTTTTACAGAACATGTCTACAACTTTGGATATTTCATTTTCTTTTCATTGTGAAACAAGCAACAAGTAGGACAAAATACCAGGAAACGTCTGTGTGCATTACTATTCATCCCCTAAATTCAGTACTTTGTAGAGACATTTTTTTCCTTCATGATGGCTCTTGGTTTTTACTCCTAAAACATGACCACAAATTTTCAAGTAAATTGAGGTTTAGGCTTTGACTTTACCATACATTTACACATTTCCCCTTTTTACTACTGGAGTGTTGTTTTAGCAGTATACTTTGGACTTTCACTAGGCTCAGTTAGAGTATTGAGTTTTAAGGGACTATGTTTTTACAAATATGTTTCCTGACACAAGTACATTTTTATCCAGGTCCCATATTTTTCTGTTTTTGATTTGTTTGTAAAGTTTAAAAAAAAAAAATATGTTAACCTTTTAGTTTAGTTGTTGACTCTCTCAATGTTTACTTTATAAAAAATAAAACAACATACTTTATGGATGCAATAGGCATAAAACAAGATAAGCGCATTAGGATGTAGATGTAGAGGTGTAAATTAACAATGATTATTTGATCTGAGCCAAGATTACATAATGGACTATAAACTAATTTATGAAACCTTCCAGTAATGATGGCGAAGGCTGCAGCAGAAAGGACCTGCCCTTTCATATTTGCTGTCTCATGAAAAAACATCTGCAGCACACAATACTTTTTAATTATTAAAATGTCTCAGCTCTCTGTGGGACGTGTAAGTTTTTTATTATTTTTTTTTTTTTAGGCATTTACTTTGTTGCAGTAAGTATAGCATATAACAAAAGCTTGACCAGTGACACCACATGCTGGTGATGCAGTCCAACAAAAAAAAAAAAAAAAAAACAAGCTAAATGATTACTGCAGGGTATTCAGCTGAGAGATATATGTTCTAAAAAAAGGGGACAAGAAAGAGGTTACGGGAGCAGAATAAATGCAATGCTATCTTTTACATTATTCATTGGCCACGCTCTTGTTCCCTCTGGATTGTTTTTACTCCTTATGAGTTGTGGGGGTAGTGTGTGTTTCTGCAAGCATGGGAGTGTGCTGGGTTCACTTTGAGGTCTGTTCTTCACTGTTTTACTCAAGATAATGAAAGCTTCGCTAGAAACTCATGGCCACTGAGAATGAACCGAACAGGCGGAAAAGCAACAGCAAAACCACTGCATTCAGATGCTTCTAAATTCCTATTTGTCACAAAGTTGATTGTGCTTTTTTATGCTTCTTAGAAATTATATTTTCCCTGTATTTCTAGTATTGAGTGATGTAACATTATTATTTTTTTTCTTTTTCTCCCTAGTAGATTCAGGGAGCATGATGAGCAAGCAAGGAGAAAGTCAAAAGACAGATGAAGAACAAGAAGGTGGCAAATCCACAGAACCTCAGATAATTTCCACTTGTCGTCACCGTTCACCACTGAAGAACGATTCTGTGGGAGGCATTCTTAAAACCCTGAGCCTGAAAGTATGAGTCACATTTCTATGCTTTATTTTTCCTCAAGAATTCTCTTTTAAAGTAGCAAAAATATAAAATACCTTTCTCGAGAAAAGTGACTAAGAACATTCGGCATTCTAATGGAGTAGAAAACTGGAACTGTGAGGATTTGTTGAACAAAACTGTTGACTTATCGACAGGAGAATTTCATGAAAGAAGCACATTTTATACCCTTTTTCTGAATAATGTGTATTTTAAAAATATGGACACCAAACACATGGCATCCATTTTTTTTTTTTTTTGGCCTTTTATTTAAAGTGTTCAGACAGGAAAGTAGGGTATTGAGAGAACGGGAAGACATGTGGCAAAGGTCATTAGGCCAGGAACCGAACCTGAGACGGCTGTGTCGAGGACTAAGACTTCCTTATGTGGGTTGTGCTTCACCCCTGCCCCACCACAGCACTTCCAGCATTAATGGTTAAAACTGTGTCATGCTCCCGTTTAATCTGTTCAACTAAATAACAGATATTTTATCAAAAGACAAAAGTTGCAAAAATTTTAATCATGTCAATTCTGGGTCTTAAAAAATCTTATCTCCATGTTTTCAACAGTAGATTTAAAAAACAAAAGTAATAAAAGTTGCTTTAAAAGTTGCACTAAAAGTTTATTAAAAGTGTCAACTTTGCATTATTTGGTAAGTAATGACACTTTAATGCAAAGACGGCGCTGTTAATTGACTTTTAATGCAACGTTTAAAGCAACCTTGCATTAATAGTGTTATCATTTACCAAATGTCACTTTGTGACAACAGTCATAAACATTCATAAATACTTCTTCATGTTCATAATAGGTGGTATGTCATGTTTATGACAGTGTCATGTCAGTTTTATGGTCACTCCTTCAAATAAAGTGCAGCTGCAAAGAGAACAATTCATAATTTTACGGGTGTTTTCCTTTCCAGGAGGCGTTAGAGCTTTTCAGACCAGACTTCATCAGCCGATCTCAGGGTCGGGTCAGACACTTGGAGCAGAAGGCCAGGAGAAGGAAAGCTCTGCAGGACTCAAATTTAGCCCTGGGCCTAACAGAAGAACAAGGCAAGCAAAAGAGGCACTGCACTACACCCGACCCACTTAGTGGTAAGTACAGCCGAATCAGAAAAAGCAGAAATAAGCCATTAGGAAGTAACGCAATGTGTAACTAGTAAACAGACTCAGTTTTAGTCAGATCATCAGTGTTGACAGAAGTATTCAATCAGCTCTTGATCATATGAAATTGTTATCCCAGGACTTTCTGCAATAAAGAAGTACATGTGATGCATCAGTCCTGGTGACGATAGATAAAAAAAAAAAAAAGATATATAACGTATTCAGAGCAGATGCTTTCTTTTCCTCTCCTACATTCATCTTTTATCATGTTACATCACTTTTGCAGACATGGGCACATTTGTCAAATTCCTGGACTGCTGGGTCAAGTGCTCCTACGTCAGCAAGTGCATTTCTGGAGAAAAACAGAAACCGTAACGAATTAATAATAAACCTGTGAACACGTCATGGCATTTCTTTTACCAATTGGTGGAACGATGCACTGTTTATTTAGTAATCATCTTTAATTTCATTGTCTCAGCAGGCTTGTTCATAAAAAAGGGAATAGCACGTGATCCCCTTGTTAGTGGAGCAGCATTTCACCGACTTTGCTCTCTGGTGGCCATCATTGAGTACTACAGAGGAGCTAAAGAATCTTGAATAAATTCAGGTTGGCCAGATAATAAAAAAATGTGAAATGAATAAAGAAAAAAAATAAAATAAAGCCCTACAAAGAGGAAACAATTCAACTGTACAACTTAAAATATTTTTTGATTTGGTTTTTTGACTCTTGAAAAAGTAGTTCTTCAGACTTTTATTGCTTTTTGGTCATCGTTGTAACTAATTTAAATTAGCCTACAATCCACCCATCCATCCATCCATCCATCCATCCATCCATCCATCCATCCATCCATCCATCCATCCATCCTGCTTATCCGACCCTGGAAAAACAGAAGCAGGGAACAATAAGCTTATAGTTTTTTATGTGTCATGAAGGAGAAATGAAAGCTTATTGTCCAATTATACCTTGATGTTTTCACTTCACTTTCAGTCTGACAGAATTGACAGGACCAGAACTGGATCTGCCAGTACAAAAAAGTTATGGTGCGTGCGTGCGTGCGTGCGTGCGTGCGTGCGTGCGTGCGTGCGTGCGTGCGTGCGTGTGTGTGACAGTGTCTCAGTGTCTCTGTGTCTCTGTGTCTGTGGGTTTTTTTTGTGTCAGTGGACTAATGGAGGACGGTGCTACAGTCTAAACTGGAAAGCTCATCCACCAGTGTGTATTTACATATGCAAGCTTGATTTCCATATTAATTCCTGTTTGTTATTCCTGTGTGCTTGTTGGGCTGTGGATGTGTGTGTCCTAGATAACCTTTTCAAGCCGAGAGAGCGCTCTATATCAGGCAGAGAGATGCAGCTCAGGTCCAGACGGTGAGTCCTCTAAACTAACCCCTTCTCAAAGGGAGTCGTGTGGGGTTTTCATTCTCGTTTTCATAGTGCAGTCGATCCCATCAATACACACACACACACACACTCACACACACACACACACACATGCATGCATCCACATGCTGTTGACACCCAACAAATTTGATGCTCAAATGTCTTGGCAGAAGATATGAGGTAACCTCTACATCTTATCTCTCTCTCTCTCTGCTTATCTGGTAAAACACGCCTGATCTGTTGAAGGTTTCCCATTGTAATTTTTTTTTTTTTTTTTCAAAAGCAACACTATCTCACTCGGTGGATCTCCTGAAGAAAAAAAAATGGCAGTAGTTCTGCACGTGATAAAGGGGAGTGTGTGTTTGCAGAGTGTTTATCTGTGGATCCAGGTGTTTTTTTTATTTTTTATTTTTCCAGACTGTAGTCTTACTTGATAACACCTTGTCTCCAAGACACCAGTGTGTTGGCATGGCTCAGTCACCCTTAGATTTCTGATAGTATTTTCCTCTGCCCTGTATGAATTTTCTTTTTTTTTTCTTTTTTTTTTTTCTTTTTGCGTCTGAAGGATTTACAACAAGCTGCCGGAGGTGACAAAGAAAAAGGAGGAGGAGAAAAAACGGGCTATATCTCAAACCAACAGACTGCGAGCAGAGGTCTTCAAAAAGGTAAATGGGATCAACGTGATACTCTGATAGGATGTTGGATTACAAGCACATCGGATTGATCAGCTGGGAAGTCAACGATTGTTTGAGCCCAGTCTGAGAGAAAATAAAAAGACAAAATAGATTAATGCATCAGTATATTCTATTATTTTTGACATAAGCAGCTGACGTACTCATCACGTGCGTGGGTCTTTATTGCCTCTTTTTCTGTCACGAGAGTTTGGCTTTGAAATAACTTTCTACAACTTTTCTACTTCCAGAGTGGAGAGATGACACCGCAAACAATTTCAATCCATTTTCGAAACAAGAGCTGAATTATCATAGATTCTTATCAGGGATTTTTGGAGCCCTAATCAGATTTTAATTCAGGGGCCTTCATACCAACATGTCAAAAACAGATACTTCATCATTCTGAGGCTACACTATGGCTGTAGCATATCTACTATTTTTGGTGCAATTTGTAATCTGACAACATGATACTGGTATTACTTTGGCTATTGATTTTAACCTTAAAGGACAGGAGTAGCAAACAAGGAAAAATATTCTTTGCAACTTCTGCAAACAAAAGCTTTACAGTGAACCAGTCAACAAGACTAACATCTTTTTTTTTTTCTTTTTTTTTTTAATTTGGAACAGGTATGTGAAATGTGCCAAAAGTGCAGTATTTCACTACAAAGTAAAATCATATGATTGTCTTCGGGGGCCCCTGGTGGTGTTGGGGAGCTGAGCAGCCGCTTAACTTGCATGTACCTTAGGCCAGCTCTGTTTCACACTTTTTTTTTATGTTGAATCATATAATTATTTATATATATATANTTTATTCTTTATTCAGGTTGAGGTTCTGCAGTTTGTCAAAGATCAGCTGTGATTTTCTGGCCTCAGCTCTGAAGTCCAACAGCCTCCATCTGACAGAACTGGACCTGAGAAACAACAACCTGAAGGATTCAGATGTTCAGCAGCTGAAGCGTTTTGTAAAGACTTTACAGTAAGTAAATGTTTGTAGTGAGTCCAGCTGCTGTCAGCATATTGAACTAAACCCAGTTAGCATCAAAGCAAAGCTCCAGTGTTCCCAGTAAAGCTGCAGCTTCTCAGTGGGAGGAGAATGGTTCAGGCTTCCTGATTGGACACAGAGACAGCAATCAGCCAATCAGGTGAACCTGATCAGCTGATCAGGTTCATCTTGGTCACAGCTCTGAGATCAGTCTGACTGCAGCCTGGAAACCATCTACTGGATGTGCTGCGTCACTGACTGCTGCTGGAGAGGCTGGAAACACTCACTGATCTGATCTCTCCTTCCTTCTTCTCTCTGCAGGTTCTGATCTCTGTAAAGTAGAGAACGGTCTCTGTGTCCTGCTGATCCTCAGAGGTTGAAGCTGCAGCAGTTTGAGTCTAAAGAGACTCTGACTGGATCCTGATGATGACCTCTGACCTCCAAGATTTTCCTCCTGTTTATTTTCTCATGTCTGTCATTTAGTGTCTGATATTGTTTGTCTCTTTGGATCAATAAAGATCCGATTCAAACTGGGCTCCATTTAGAGGCTTCATCTGAACTGGATTCAACTGGAAAGTTGATCTTTTTTTCTTTCTGATTCATTTTAATCAGAAATATGAAATAAAACTCAACATTTTTCTGCATGTTTGCTTCATTCTGATTTTGAACTTCCGGTTGGACTGCAAGATGGAGTAGACGCTTTTTCTGAAGCTCCCACCTCTAACGTTACTACTTTACTAATTTTCACTTTGTGCTTGTTAAACTATTTGTAACAATATTGCTGCACTGGAACGGCGACCAGTAAGTCAGAGGATGACCAGCAGAACAAGAAAAGAAGAGCAGAAAAAAGACGAGGGGAACGTCATGGCTGTGCTAACGGCTACGCTAGCTGACCACAGAAAATCCCTATCAGCGGAATTCAATGCGGCGTTTACTAAACTGGAAACAAAACTGGAGCTCTTTGAGTCTACTATTTCTACCCACCACCAGCGAATCTCTTCACTGGAGAATGTGGCCACTACCATGAGCGATGACATACAAGCAATCCAAGCCGAGCTAGCTACGATAACCGGAGAGAATAACAGACTAAAAGCTAAGCTAATGGACCTTACCAAGCCCCGCCCAGAAACGCCCAGTTGACTGGATTGAGCTGGTTGCCTTCTGTTAAGTGACCACTCTGATTTTGGGAGGTGGAAAATGTCAGTCTAAAATGAAGGAAGCCTCGCAGGGGATAGAGGATGCCCTGCTGTGCGATGGACACGTACATTTTGTTTTTTTTCTTTAAAGGGGTCTGAGTCCAGATGTGTATGGTTTTTTTTTTTGTTGTGGCATGGATGTGAATGTGTGTGTGTGTTTTTTTTCTCTTTCTCTTTCTTTCGTCTTCTTTCTTTACAGTTGTTGGCCAACTATATACCAGGTACCAGTCTCCTCTCAGCAAAGTCGGACTGCCATACCGCAATGTACGTATCTCTTCAGGAAAAGTAAGGGACGACTAGCACAGGGAAGAATTTGAGGGTTGTTTCGTGGAACATGAGAGGCTTGGGGAATGCTACTAAGATTGCTAAAGTTATGTTTCATTTGCAGCAACTTAAAGGGGACATATTCTTTTTACAAGAAACACACCTTCGTAATAGAGAAATTATGCGTCTTAATAGAAGTTGGATTGGCCATGTATTTCACTCTAGATTCAATGCCAAGGCTAGAGGAACAGCCATACTTATTCGGAATAATGTTATGTTTGAACATCACGAAACAGTAGCAGACATGGAGGGGCGTTTCATAATTGTGTTGGGCAAATTGCAAAGTTGTCCGGTGATACTAGCTTGTGTCTATGGTCCAAATTGGGATGATGATTCCTTTGTGTCTAGACTTTTTTCTTCTATGCCTGATATTGAAAACTACTATTTAATCCTAGGGGGAGACTTTAATATGATCCAGGATGCCCTTTTAGACAGATCCTCAAAAAAAACAATCTCATTACCTAATGCTGCTAAAAGTCTTAATGTTTTTAAAACTGAGTTGGGATTGGTGGACCCGTGGAGACATGGGAACCCGACACTTAAGGAGTTTTCCTTCTTTTCCCATGTCCATCGTACCTATACACGCATAGATTTTTTCCTTATTGATGTCAGACTACTTCCTAAAGTAAAAACCTGTTATTATCACACCATAGCTATATCCGACCATGCGCCAGTCTCCTTAGATCTAGAATTATGTCAATCTCGCTGTTTCAAATTTTGGAGATTTAATTCTATACTGCTCACAGAAGAGGACTATAAACAGTTTTTAAAAAAATCAGCTTCCACTTTACTTTGATCTTAATGATCTACCTGGTATATCGAGAAGCACCCTCTGGGAAGCTTCAAAAGCGTATATAAGAGGTCAGCTTATTAGTTTTACCTCTAATTTGACGAAGAAGAGGTCATGTTACACCAATGACTTGCTGAACCAGATTAAAGATGTGGATTCTAGATATGCAGCCAACCTGGATCCTGACCTTTATAATGAGCGTGTAAAACTCCAAACTGATTTCAATTGGATTACATCTACAAATGCTCTACTTCAACTAGCCAAGACAAGGCAGCGCTTTTTCGAATCTGGCGACAAAGCCGGGAAGCTTTTAGCTTTCCAAGTGTGAGCTCAGGCTACCTCCAAATTAATTCCATTCATCAGATCAGACACAGGGGAGATTCTTTTTGATCCCAGAAAAATAAATGATAGATTTCTGTCATTCTATTCTGAACTATATACCTCCATAGCCCCCCCTTCAGCACACGATATACTTAATGATATCGGCTTTCCAAGGATAGATTGTGAATTGGGGAGAGGTCTTGGCGGGCCCATCACTATAAGAGAAGTGCAGGATTCTATCAGGTCCTTAAGTTCGGGCAAATCCCCTGGGCCTGATGGTTTCTCTTCAGAATACTATAAGGCCAATGTGGACCTTCTGGCGCCAGTACTGACAGATGTGTATAATGAGGCCTTCTCTAGCGGACGCCTCCCTAGCACCTTTTCAGAAGCTACTATATCGCTGATTCTTAAGAATGATAAAGACCCCTCCCTTTGTAGTAGTTATAGACCTATTTCCCTCCTCAATGTAGATTTTAAGATCTTATCTAAAATTCTTGCAACACGTCTCCAGCGAGTACTTCCCCGCATTATCTCATTAGATCAGACAGGCTTTATGACTGGGCGACAGTCATCCCATAACACCAGACGTCTTTTAAATATTATCCATACTCCAAGTACCTCATCACCTGAAATAATTGTATCTCTTGACGCCGAGAAGGCGTTTGATCGGGTCGAATGGGGTTTTTTATATGAAATAATGGAAAGATTTGGTTTTGATAACGATTTTATCCTCTGGGTTAAGCTGTTGTACTCATCGCCGGTGGCCTCAATTAAAACTAATGACATGGTGTCCTCACCCTTTCCTCTTGGGAGGGGCACTAGGCAGGGATGCCCTCTGTCTCCCTTGCTGTTTGCCATCGCAATAGAGCCTCTGGCCATCTGGTTGCGTGCTGAGGAGGGTTTTAAGGGAATTCTGAGATCTGGTGTAACCCATAAAGTGTCCCTTTATGCGGATGATTTGCTCTTGTACATTTCTGATCCTCATACTTCTCTTCCAGTGCTTTTTAACATTCTAGAACAATATAGCAAGCTTTCAGGTTACAAGCTCAACTACCAGAAAAGCCAATTATTTCCCTTGAACTCTCTGGCAAGGAACCTTCCGCATTCAATCTCACCCTTTAAATGGGCAGAAGCAGGGTTTCGTTATTTGGGGATATTCATCTGTGCTTCTATGTCTAACATGATGAATAAGAACTTCTCACCGTTATTAGAGAGCAAGATATCCCAATTTTTGTGTCTTAAAAAACCTGCAGACTTCGCAAATCAGTGTTGCAGTCCCCAACTCTTAGGGTGGACCTGCTCTTCCCAACTTCAGGCAGTACTACTGGGCAGCTAATGTACAGAAACTATTATATTGAGGGTGTGATGCCGAGGCTTCACCTGCCTGGGTGCAGATTGAAAGGGCATCTAGCCTTTTTTCGTTGTCCTCTCTGATTTGTTCTCAGCTCCCCCTTCCCCTCTCTCTGGTAGAGAACAATCCTATAGTCAGGGCTACATTAAGAATCTGGAGCCAATTCAGGAAACAGTTTGGCCTGCAAGGACCCTCGAAACAAACCTCTTTAGTCAAAAATTGCAACTGCCAGGAATCTAATTCATAAGTCTTCGATCTGTGCCCGGCATGTTTTGATACAGTGCAAAATATTCTATAAAGCACATTACACTAATGCAAAATTAGCAAAAATTTATTCAACAATCTGTGACGCCTGCAATAGGTGTGGACAATCACCAGCTAACCATGCTCACATGTTTTGGGCGTGCCCCAAACTAATCGGGTATTGGGATAACATTTTTAAGATACTAAGTCAAGCATATAATGAGACAATTCTCCCCAATCCATTATCGGCAATATTTGGCATCCCTCCTGACCGGGGCCTTTCGCGTTCTTTGAGGCAGGCCCTAGCCTTTACTACCCTGCTGGCTCGGAGACTTATCCTACTCAAGTGGAAACTAAGCGTTCCGCCATCTTATGATCACTGGGTTAGAGAAGTTCTATACAACCTCAAGGTGGAAAAGCTCAGATTTGCACTTAATGGTTCCACCAGTAAATTTATGGAGACGTGGAGACCTTTCCTATCTGTAGTAGATACCATGACTTTGTTGCCTGATTCAGAAGAAAAGTAAATTATCTGTAGGCCCTCTTATCTATGTACAGTTTTTTTTGTTTGTTTTTTTGTTTTTTTACCCAATAATTCTGTGTATTATAATTTCTTCTATTCTTTTCTTGATAAATGGGCAAAGTGTGTTTATTTTCTAAGTTTTAGGTATTTTGTGAGTAAAGTTGTGAATTTTCCAAACTTAAGGTTATTTTAAGGTGTAAACACCATCAGATGTAAGACTATGAATTATAGCTTACACTTATTTTGTGAACACACACCCACCTCTGGCTGTTTAATTTAATACTGTTTCATCAGTAATGTGTCATCGTTCATTTGGGGAGTGAATTAAATATTATTATTATTCAATAGTAACCTGGTTTCCAGCTCAGTGAAGCCAGTTGATCAACATTAGAGTCTCACTGATATAAATATAATTTAATTTATATAAACTGATTATCCATTTAAATGCTTTTCTATCAAGCAGGTTTTAGTTGATAGTTTGGAGAAACGAAGCAGCTGCTGTGAAAATGTTAACAGGAGAAACGCAGCTAAAAAAACTTCCTTCTCCATCGTTTCTTTACTTTCCTCCATCACTGCTGAATGTTACCTGCAAAGTTCAAAGTTCAACTCTGGATGTTTTACAGCAAACTGCTCATCCTGTGCTTTATAAAACATTTGGGCTCCTGCTGCAGCAGAGACACTAAAATCTCATTTGAATGGTTAACAGACTGATTCCAACTAAGAGGCTTAGAGGATTTATTGATTTAAAAATACAGCAACATTTTAGTAGAGCCTTTAACTCACATTGTTAATATTTCCATCAAAACAGGGAAATTTCCCCATGCATGGAAAAAAGCTCTGGTGAAACCATTTTTAAATCAGGAAGTGAAATCAGCAACTACAGCCAGTAAGTTGTTCCAGTCGTGTTAAAAGTGCTGGAGAAAATTATTCTAGAACAACAACTACTGTATTTATAAAGTAACAATCTTCTGCAGCCTCTTCAGTTTGGCTTCAGACGTCATCAGTCCACAGAGACTCTATAAGTCTGTTGCTTGAAAAGGTTAAACTATCACCTGACAAATCACTGGTGCAGTTTTCCTTGACTTGAAAAAAGGCTTTTGATACGGAGAATCACAATTTACTGATCTCAAGGCTTTCATCATTTAATCTCTCAGAACAGTCATTGTCTTGGTTTCCATCATATTTGAAAGATTGTCAACAATGTGTTGTCATTAATGACAGTAAATGTGTTTTATGCAAAATAGTAACAGGGATTCCACAAGGAACCATCTCAGGTCCTTTTTAGTTTGTATGTTAACAGTTTTCCTGAAATTTGTCCTGAAGTCAAACTGCAAATGTTTGCTGATGACATCATCGTTTACACATCGGACCAAAGCAGAAATGTAGTCAGAGAAAAACCTGCAGAGATCATCATCATGGCTGAAGGATTCCTGTTTAACTCTCAATACAGAGAAAACAAAGTGCATTTGCTTTCCAATCAAGATCACAGTCCCTGAATGTCCAGATCAATGGATTCTATTGAAAATATCACAAGGAAAATATATAGGAATGATTCTGGAAGCTCAGTTAAATTTTAGGAGCCATGTTGATAAAATCAGCTGTTAGATCAAATACAAACTGTTTTAAATTATTATAAATTGTTTAACCCTTCACTGTGCAGAGATGTTGTTGACTCCATGATCGTCTCGCAGTTTCCTGTGAAGCTCCTGTCTGATCTCAGACCAGTAAACTCAAACCATCAGCAGGTCTCCATCATCGAGCTTAAAAGGTTTTATATCAAAAGTCAATCAGATTCCATCACTGTGACATTTTGGCTAAATTTGGCATTTTGGATTTTACTAATTTTATAACTTGTAACCTTTTAAAATTTATTTTTATGTGTTTAAATGGATTTGCACTGACTCAATTAAGCGATTACAGAGACTGCAGGGCAGCAGCAGATACCAGAGCAGCTTTAGATGGAAATGTAAAGTTTCCTTTGAAGAACCAGTTTTGCTTAAAGTGCTTCAGTCTGAGAGGATCTGCAGTTTGGACTCACTTCCTGTTGACTTAAAGTCTGTAACCAGTTTTAATTCAAAAACAAACAAAAATCTGATTATGTCAAAAACAGAACTGAGTCCATTTTAAAGTTGATCACTAATAAATATGTTTATTTTAACATTTATATTTTTCATGACTTTGATTCTCAAAAGAGAGACATATGGACATCCTTATGACAAAATTTAATCGATAGAGTGATTTATGACCCTAATCATTAATTGCCCCTCCCCCCACCCAACACCTGTTCATCTAAAAATACATAAGTGCAAACATAAGCATTTCTTTCACACCTGTTAACTAAAAATAAACATTTCCATCTTTGGTAAACTTTTTCCCACCACCTCTTTGAATGAACTAGCCAATAGAAACAGAGACAGGTATCAGCAATAAAACATTTCTCTCTGTATACCCAGCACAGGACATCTGTTTGTGAATGATTTAAAGTACAACACATTCACAAAGGGGAGGGTCGATGGCACCGGTGCTCAGTGTGGGTACTCTTAGGGAATTAAAGTACAACACATTTTAAGTAGCTTTTGTGATTTCCTTCATCCAATCAACAACAAAACGAAACCCTGAATATAAGAACTAAACTTTAATTGTTCCTCATTTGTACATGTACTTCTTAAGAATATGTGACTGGCAGTAATCAGGCCTACGTGAGACAAACTGTCTTCCTGCTGCACAGCGTGGAGGGGAGCGACCCCTGACCCTGCTCACCACAGCTGCCATGCCTGTCCACTCTTACACATGTACAGATACCTCTGAAGGAAAACAACAGTCTAACTGTTTTACTGCATTATTTATGGTAGCACGACTAGTCAGTGCTGACAGTTTGTAATTTCCTTCATCCATTCCAAAAACAGTCACTTAAATTTTAAGATAGATAGATAGATAGATAGATAGATATAAAATATTAGAACGAAGTTTGTGAACTTTAAGTATTTATTAGTGAATAAATATTTTGTTCTCTTTAATGTTAGCTGATCTCATAATGAACTAAAGTTTCCTCAGGGACCTACAGAACCCTCATTGTTCGGTATCCCCTTGTTCGCCTGTAGGGGGCGCCACACAAAGCTCCGAGTGTTAAAGCGAAGCATCAGCCTCGAAGTATCAGAAACAGGCAGCACCATGGGCGGCTGCCGGGCAGCTGCAGCCGGGGCTCTCCGCCTCACAGCGTTCTGCACCCGGACCCAGAGGCCGCTGTGGCCCGGTGCCGGAACCGGAGCCTCGGTCTGGGCCCGGAGGAGCCTGAGCGAACCGGCGGCCTTAGAGCCGCGGAGAAGGCTGAAGACCGCCGCGGAGCTTCCGGGGCCCAGTTGGTTCACGACCCTGTACTGGCTGTTCATCAGAGGCTACGGAGCTAGAGGACACCTGCTGCAGGTAACACACACTGCTGCAGGTAACACACACACTGCTGCAGGTAACACACACTGCTGCAGGTAACACACACTGCTGCAGGTAACACACACACTGCCACAGGTAAAACACACTGCTGCAGGTAACACACACTGCTGCAGGTAACACACACCCTGCTACAGGTAACACACACTGCTGCAGGTAACACACACTGCCACAGGTAAAACACACTGCTGCAGGTAACACACACTGCTGCAGGTAACACACACACTGCTGCAGGTAACACACACCCTGCTACAGGTAACACACACTGCTGCAGGTAACACACACTGCCACAGGTAAAACACACTGCTACAGGTAACACACACACTGCCACAGGTAAAACACACTGC